>NC_068450.1:54540159-54715159 GCF_023373465.1 Oncorhynchus keta
CTCCTTACCCCAGAGTGATACAGGCCTCTCTGACCACCTGAGAGCGCAGGTCTTTAGAGGACATCTTGAAGGCTGCCTCCGTGAGACGCAGCTGCTGGGAGAAACCGTCAAACTCCACCGCCCCCGCCAGGAGCAGAGAACGCATCTTCTTCAACTGGAGAAGAAGGAGACGCAGCAAGCCGTCAATCGGCGTCACACTTCCAATCAAATGATAGACGTGGCTGCTTCATAGAAACAGCCACTTAATGGTCAGTGGCTACAATCCAAAATCCGCATGGCCAATACATGGCGTCAAATGGTACGCTAGTGTGGATCAATCATCTGGAGGTGAGGGCCGATTGGTTGGTCGTCTCTTACCGCAGTGACTCTGTGCTCCCAGTCTCGTTTGTCGTCAGCCAGCACCTCTCTGATCTTGGTCATGGCGTCCTCCATTTCCCTGTTGGAGAAAAGCTAAGAGGAGGAGAGAAGAAGAACCACTGAAGAGGAAGCACATTCCTAATGGGTTTAATATATGGCTTGTCACATAGGGCCTGTTTCACGTGCCCAAGCGAGAATAGCGCGGAACGAGTTTTGATTTTGTTATGAGAGCGAACACGTACTTGCATAGCGGGCACTTCCTCAAAGGCACGGATGAAGTCCTCCTCATCCACAGCCCCTGCAGCAGCCGCACTAGGACCATCTCTCCCTGATATAAGCAGAGGAGCACCAGGTCGAATTGTTAACTTTACCAGAAAGCTATTCTAGTGGGCTACTATTCACACACACATGAATCTATTTTTCACACAAATATGAATCTTGGATTGGCTGCAGCCTTCTGGGATTCACGCAGGGCATATCACGCTCAATTCTCAATATCCCATGTTTCTATCAATCTGTATTCTGTTTCTCTCGGTGTTCTGGTTCCATTACATCATCACATAATCCTCACCATCTGCACTGTCCCAAGGGTACAGATAGACACTAGACAGCTCCACAGTGAATTATCTTCCACACAAATCCTGGACAGAGGTCATTATTCAGGGCTCTGCGCTGACCTTTCTTTTTACAAGGAGCACGCATAAGTTGAAAAATGTAGGCCCACACAAAGAAATTTAGGAGCACAATGAAAAGTACTTGAGATATTCATTTTTCTAGGTGCACTGGTGCTCCTAAATTATAATTCAATGTGCATATGTGAGTAAAATGCTTGCACTGCTGAGCCCTGTTATTACCCATTGCCAAATAAAGGCTTATCTAGATAATCCGGTCATCATAATGTCTAAAAAGCATAAGAATGCACACGCACAGACACAGACAGACGCACACAGAAACACACAGGGATTCTTGAGGAAGCAAATGAACGGAATACTGTGGTGGGAGAAAGAGCAAATCACAATTTGACAATGTTAAAAATACACATGGTCGCCGTTCCATCACCAACACACTCTCTGCTGGTGCGAACAGGAAGGGGCGTCTCACCTGTTGATTTGGTGCTGGAAGCAGAGCTGGGCCTACGGAACGACCCCATGCTCACTGTCTTCTTCCCTGACGACGGGCCCTTAGAAGAGGAGGACCGCCCCCCGTCCACCGAATCATCATCTTCAAAGTTCTTATCTGGGAGGGAAGGCAAAACAGAGAATTCAAGTTATTTCCACTCTGGCACAATTTGAATGCTGACTGTACTGAACAAACAAAGAATGTTTTATATCAGTGCCGTGTGCTCAATCCCACCCCCTACAACAATAACACATTTCAGCAGCAGCCTGAAATGTGACCTTTTGGCATGACCTTTACACAAACACACACACATTGGGGGGAGGGGTCATCGGAGTACATTCTGTTGTCAAATGTCTAGGTCTGATTCCGGTAACCGGTGGTTGCGCCCTCATGCTGTGGAGGTGAAGTGAAGACCCCCTCCAAAACAGTGGTGAACTGTCAGTCCCGGTCAGTCGGCCCGGAGGGAGCAGAGTCATCTGCCGGGCCAGCGATCGATGAAACACAACCCCATGCATTATTCAGAGGTCCACACAACGCAGGGGCAGCACACCAACGCATCCCGTCAGTTGTGTGTCGTCTACCTCACATTGTTCCTCTCCCCATTGCAACGAGGTGAACGTCTAATAAACCAGCCTGGTATAAAACCCAGCTCTGAGCATACCGCTGTCATCAATACCAGTTGTGATGAGGGTAGCTCATAAAATACAGACATTGTTACTGATAGCCTTCAGAATGTCTGAGCCATCAGACTTCATAGCGTGTACTCTGTACCCAGCTGTCCTCTCCTGTCTGTCACTGTTCAACTGTCTGTCCCCAATCTCTCAATCTTCATCTTAGTGACAGGTGACTCCCTCAACACTGTTGACTTGACCCACATTCCTCCACGGCGCTCATTAATATTAATACAACGGGTCTCTCCTCTACCTCCACCCCCCACCACGTGTCAAGAAGAAAGAGAAGCAGAGCTTACAGGCACAGATCCTCCTGCAGACGAGTTTCCTCAGCATGTCGCCAGACAGTCCAGTCCAGACCAGACCCCCTCCACATAGTCTCCAGTCTCCACAGGTCTCCCAGCTAGCTCCCTCGCTGCAGGCAGCTAGCAAATGACAGCTACACTCTCCCCTCTCTGGTGCGTGAGCACCCGTGGCTCAGGCTTTGCTGCCCTCCTGCTGCACAGTTCACACTCTCTCCCACTAACACACAAGCGCTTGCTGTGCTGTGATTCTAGGTGCCACCCCCCTACTGAGCACAGTGAGCCGGCCCGTAGAGCAGTGATGACAGAGAAAGCAGATGGGTTGCTCCACCTCCCACAGGGGGGGAGGCAAGGACACACCCTCTCTATCACCATGATATGACACCCAGCCTGGGAGTGGGAGGAGCTAGACAGAAACTGATGAGCCATGAATTCAATCTTAACAGGTCAGTGAGCCTAGCGCCATCACCGGAGAGTGAGAGACATGAGGGAATTCCTTTCATTTTACATTGAAAACGTTTTTCCAATGCGAAAAAACACTTAGGAGCCCCGCCTAATACTTTTTTTATGCAGAAAAACCCTGGACTCTGTGTGAGCAAGGGCAGTACAACTTGTCTGAATGCAAAACACCCTGTCTCGTTAAAGCTACGAAGAACATAGGTTATGTTCCTAAAATAGTTGTCTATGGTTCCAGGTCAATATGCATGAGTGCATCCTAAAAGAATACAACAAAATCAGCAATGAATCATAAGCACATGAGACCTGCTGTATAATGCAGTAATGTCACACAAACCAGACGTTCCCTAATTCATCCCCTAGATGGCAGTGCCCCCTGATAAATGCACCAGTTGTTGTCTGAGAAGAGAGCAACAACAGCTTCAACCTGAAAGTGATACTGTGGAATTCAACCTATAGTACCTCTGAGGAAAAGGCTCCATTAACCTCCACGGTACCTGAGGACACCTACTATCAACACACAGCTAGCTCTTCCTCTTCACCATCCGATACCTTGAACACAAACCAGCCATTCTCTCACAGAGAGACTTTCTCACCGGGGAACGAGCTACTCGAGCACCGGACAACACAGGAGCAGCACAATTCAGCAGCCCCATTCGTTTCAAGCATGAACGCCATTTCTGCAAGAAAATCCATACATTTCAGGAGTCATTTCTCACAATCAACGAGACAAATAGGAGTGAAACGAAGACTGCATCAAAACAATTCATCCGGTGTGGCCTGAATGAATGAATGTTGAAGAGGCCTACATGTGCACATAACCAATCCCATGCATACGGGCACTCTCTTCACTCTGGTTAGATCTCCATTATCATGAAAGAAAAGCAATATGTAAATTCAAATTTTCATTATTTCTTTTTTATAAAGTTAGAGTGGAAGAGGTGAACAAATTATTGCTGGCCATTAATAATGAGAAACCACTTGGTATTGACATTTTAGATGGAAAGCTACTGAGGATGGTAGTGGGAATATGTTGCAGCTCCTATTTATCATATCTTCAATCTGAGCTTGAATAATTGTTTTTTCCCTCAGACCCGGAGGGAAGCTAAAGTCATTATTATTCCCAAGAATGGTAAACCACCCTTTCCTGGTTCTAACAGCAGACCAATTTCATTATTGACCATAATCTGTTAGCAGTTAAAAAGTATGTGTTATGGCTTTACACCCTCAGCATTTGATCAAGGATATGGAAATCTAATAGAACACAGAGTTTTTTTTTAATGGAAGCCTCTCTAATCTAATACATGTAAACTGTGGAATTCCGCAAGGGAGCTGTCTTGGCCTGTTACTGTTTTCTATTTTTACTAATGATTTACCACTAGCCTTAAACAAGCTAGCGAAATCACTGCAACTCTAAACAAAGGAGTTGAAGTTAGTTTCAGAATTGGTGGCCAACAATAAACTAGTTCTGAATATATCTAAGAGCATAGTATTTCAGTACAAATCATTCCTTAAGCTCTAGATCAGGGGAGCGACTTGAAAAATATGAAACGTCACGAGCTACAAAAATGTTTCTGGCTTTCAAATAGAAACATTCTTCTCTTTTCCTCTCCCCTGCAACTCTTCCCTGTTCCTTACTCTACAAGAGAAAGTAGCGGACTGTTTTCTGACAATATACCTGGTAAAATAATGGTTAATAAACCACTCTTAAGGGGGGCTCTATAAAATTGAATTTTTTTATTTGTGTTCTTCCTGGTTTTAGATTATTATTATTTTTCACTCTCAAAAATACAAGTGTTCATAGAGAAACAATGGAATTGGATGTTCTGAGTCAATGTCATTGGTTAAATCACATAAGAAGGCAATTTTTATTTTTAGGTCTGGAAGAAAACAAACAAATATTTTCCCTTTAATTACACCTCTAGCGAGTGACATGTGCCGGTCTAGTGATGGTTCTGCACTGCTGCTTTTCATGTCATGTTAAAAATAACAAATAATAGAAAATAACAAATAATAGATACAAATGATATACTTCCTCGTGATATACTTCTGCCAGGTAAGCCTACTTTGCATATAACATTTAATTGAGATAGTGTTGGGGAAAGCATTTCTGTCAACCCACAAGACGGTCATCACACCAACTGGCTACACATGGAGTGATAGACAAATGCACCACACAGACAGATGGGCAATATTGCTGGACCTTAATTGGTCGATATTGTGTTAAGTTTACATTTTTACGCCAATAGTGGCTAACCAGGGGTGGGATAAATGTCAATGTTGCGTTGATTAGATAGTACCTGGGAGCTTGCGCTGTCTGATACTTGCGAGATTTGTTAAATGACAGGTTGCAGTGAAACACATGAAAATTGCATGTACTTTCAGAATTGTTTGGCAAGCTACTCATAGGTGGCCTGGAGATCATCCTGTCGGAGACCCCTTCTGTAGACCTAAGCTGGATCTGGTTATGAAAGATGTGGCTGTAGGACAAGTTGGGAAAACTAAACTTCTCGGTGTCACCTTAGACTGTAAACTGTCAGGACTAGGTTAGCACACAACTGATCAAACAAGTCCTACAGGCTCGATTTTAATGGCATCTTGACTCCTGAGTGCTAATGTCAACAGCATGTTGACCTTCCCTGGCTCAAAGTAGAGAAGAAAATTGTCTGCATCACTTAATATTTTTGAAACTCCTAACTGTCTATTCAATCAACTAACACAGACATTCATACTCCACAAGGCAAGCGACTAAAAGTATCTTCTTAGTCCCTGAAGCCCAAAACAAATTCAAGGCAAAGCACCCTAATATATAGGAGCCATGATACTGTAGCGTGGAACTCCCTGCCATCTCAGATCACTGAAGCAAGCAGAAAAAGTCGCTTTTTTAAAACAAATAAAACAGCAGTCCACAGTGCCTCGGACCTAAGTAGCTGTAGCATCTCCCTCGCAAGCATATTTGGTGTTTGGATTTCCAGTTAAAGCTAGGATGTGCCCTTGGTATCAAGACAAGAGTGCATGCTCAGAGAAAGCATTTGTAAGCAAGGCCTCGGTAGAGTAGGAATGTACTGCTCCAAATGATATGATAGTCTGGTCAGCTTATTTCTGTTAGTCAGCAGAGCAAAGTTTCATGAAAGTGTATTATTATTTTGTGTGTGGCTGGTGGATGCTACTGGGTGTGAGTGTTTGGTGTGGAAATGAAAATGGACATGCAAAACAAGTTTACGAGAACAGGAGGAAACTCCGTAAAAAGAACCGGAGGAAACTCCCAAAATCAGGGGACTTTGTTCATTTGACGAATAAGTCCAAAAGGCCACGCACTAAACCTTAGCTAAGCCTTTACGGGTGGTGGACTAACACGGTAGACTAACACGGTAGACTAACAGGGCAAATGTTTGGTTTGGTTCATTTCTATTTACAAGACAAGGCGAATGAGGTAGATGAAGCCCTTCTGACAGTAATGACAAATCTGGCTGGCTGGAGAAAACTCCAACACGGTTGCTGAGGTGAAGGATTAAATTGAAGCCTTGAACGGGGAGGAAACGCCATCTGTAGCTCATTTAAGAGCTGAACGGCACTGTTGCAGGGTGAAAAACTGTGGGTGGCTGTTCCAAGCCTTGGCTGGAGACTTAAATGAATTGAAGCCTAGCATCTCCATTGCCGTTTTCGGTGCAATTGCATTCAGCAGAATCTATAAATCACGTTATCATTATGAATAGTATTGACTTCAAAACGGGTTCCTAATGTTGTGAGATTCTCGCCAGTGTTTGCAGAACAACTGGTTCTGAGAGTTTAGGATCAGGACCTGCAATTGTAACAGTAAGAAACTGTAACAAAATGAATGAATGCAGCGTAGCCGTTATTATTGCATGGTTTGCTAAGGCATAACAATATGAAAGTGTGTGTATTCTTATTTTAAATGTATGTACTTCATGTCTATTAATGCTATGTATTGTAATGTTTTTATGTATTTGAATTGATTTAGTTCTGTACCTGTCTATTAATGTTATGTAATATGTTGCTTAATGTAGTTCTGTAGTTCAGTGGAATTGTCTGTTAATGTTATGTAATAGGTCATTGTTTTACATTTTGTATGGTCCCCATGAAGAGTAGCTGCAGGTTTGCCTGCAGCTAATTGGGGAGCCTAATAAAATACAAAAAATACTAAATATTATGAAAGCACTAGCTAGCTGTAACTCTACCCTACCGACAATAGGCACCTCTGCCAGTCATTCAGTGCCCCCAATTTATAATTTGTGGTTCACAAGTATTCACAGAGCACTTGACTGGCTACTGGCAACAAGGAAGTGATGAGGAAGTAGACAGAAGTAACATTCAGTCCTCCTCTCTTTCTTCTGACCAAGACACGTGTCCAAGTTCTCCAAAGGGGAGGAATATGAGCTAAACGAACCAGGCCTAATTTGCCTTGTATCTAACATCATCTTCGTATAATGTTTCAACAATGTCAAACACAGTAACATAAATAGCCCAAACTATTTCCTTTATAAAGAAATGAAAGAAAGAGAAACATCCTGTATGAAATCTCCTGCGGTTCTCACCAACATCGCTTCCTTTCATTTACCTACGGAGGCCACCGGTAAACACCATACGCATAGTCATAACATAGGCTAATAATCCCAAGGCAAACACGACTATAGCTCATCTACCCACGCAGTAGCTATACTTTGTAGAGTGAAAAGAGATCCATACCTTCTCCTGTGGTCATAGCAGGGCTGTTGATTCCACACACTAAACAGAGCTAAGTAACAGTGAGCAATCAGGACAAACACTGCCGTCTGTCTCTGCTCTGTTGTGTCTACCTACTGTACTCCTGGCTACTCCTTCCCCTCCCCTCTAGCTAGGTCTTGTGACCACACGGACGACAAAATGACACCACTCTCTTCTCCGAAATAAGAGCCTGCGGCAGAGTCCCTTGTGTTGCTGCCTCTTCCTAGGCTCTCTACCTTTCCCTTCACCAGCCCAGATTCAAATCCAGTATTAATTAGTGCACGCCATAAAAAAATATACATGAAAATGAGTGTTTCTCATTGGACAAATTCAGATGTAATACCTCCCCGTTTCAATCGGGTTGCTACCAAATGAGTAGGACACAGGATTCCAGGGCAGAGAGAGAGGTTCTTTCCACTTGCCTGGACAGTTGACATTCATGAGCTGTCAGTTGCACAGGAGAGGCATCCCTTTGAAGTATCTGGTGTGGTAAAGAGGCAAGGCCAAGGCATTGCCTTTATGCCTGGTTAACCTTCGAGCCGCACAGGGGGAGAAAAAACTGTGTCGACAGCAAAGCGTTTTCCCCTTTCTTTGCCCCACTAGGTGACTAGAAAACGCCAATGAGATGTCGGTCGATGACGTCAATGAGGCATTACCATAAAAGAACCAGCATGACACCTTGCTTTGGCCAATTTGCTCAGGTTTGATATGAAGTCGTTCAGCCTGCTAAATCAAAGCAGAGATTACAGCAGCTCGAGTCTAATCTCTACAGGGTGAACTCTTGTGATGAAAGTGAAGCCTCGTGACCACAGCAATTAGTAGAACCTTTATGTCCCAGACTTAACAGGCCTGTGGAGACGAACATGATACGGCTGAAGCAACAAAGGGACACAGCTCCGATATCAGCCGGTCCTGCCACAATACTGCTGCTTCAGGGTAAGGCCCTACCCTGTGCGCAGAATAAGAACATGTCCAATAGAGAGCAGCTGAAAGGAGAATCTGACCCCCTGCCTGCAGCCCTGCATTTCTGCAGAGAGACTGCTCAGTGCATACTAACTGTTCTCTTCTGAAAGAGCCTAGACACGGAACTGGTTTCTCCGATGTTGGTTTTCTGTCCAGCTCTGAGTGATCTGAGCCCAGGTTCTGTATCCACAAAGCGTCTGAGAGTAGGAGTGCTGATCTAGGATCAGGTCCCCACCTGTACATACGTCTCATCTTAATTTGACCAGTTTCTCACAGCAGGAAAATAATCCTGCAGCAACAGTAAATGTGAATTATTATGTGCATCATCATTAATAGACACGTTCGTAGGGGTTGATGACCAACTTTAGAAGCCTTTTTAAACCTCAAATACACTACAAGTGGCATTTCATGCTGGGCAGGAAAATTCTCTGCAACAGCAGTGATCAAATGAAGATAGCAGCCGTGTATAATTTGATGCATTGTGATCTAAAAGCCAAATAACTGATCCTAGATCAGCAATCATACTCTGAGATGCTTTATTGATATGGGCCCAGATTGGATAGGAGATCCCCATCAACTCCCTAAGCATAGTCATAATCCCAGTGCACTGCTTGCACTACACCAGAACGTTTCAATATAACAAAGCTCAATGGAAAGGGAGGAATGTTTCCATGAGTTGTTGGATAGAGGGAACGTACAACAGTGGGAGCAAAGGAAGTACTGTGCTTACCTGAGACAGGGGACAGGATCATGTTCCCCGATCTTTGAACTTCATCAAATTTACTGAAAATGACATTCAACCTGGAAAGACAAAAGAGAGTACATTGTTTTAAAGGCATCATCATACATTTATGAGGAGGCGCAAGCCTAAAAGCAGACAGTCAGGCTCCCTGGTGATAGCAGAGAACTGGGTCATGGGAATTGCACTTCCCACAGAAAGCCTTGGTATCGGAAACACAACAGAGGATGAAGGTACCGTGACTGTGGCAGTCCCTTTTTCCCCAGGTCCATCCGCACCCGCTCCCCGACGTGTCGGTAGATTTCAACAAGACAGTTCATGGCCCCGTCTCGCACCTGTGTGTCAGGAAATAAAACAGGAGACATTTCACACGGCTTCACTCATCGGTCTGCCCACTAACCGCTCGACTCTGCGGACATAATCATTTGTCTGGAATGAGCATAAAATGAGATGTAAAAAAGACAGAAATCCTCTCCTGTTGACTAATAGTCAATATAGTTGTGCATATGAAACGGACAATGATAAAAGATGGCTGGCACTATATCAGTACAGGAAGAGAGGTCCATGGACACAGCTTCCTGTTCCCGACAGGAAGTGGGAAATGCTGTTGAAGTGCGTGATGACCGGAGACAGAGCAAAGCCTTTTGAAAAAGTCTACAAAACAGGCTAATTGCAAGGAATAAACAGACATGAGGTATCAGGAAAATACTGAAGTCTGATAAGTTCACATGGAATCTGTAACACTGTTGGTCAACCACCAGAGAGTTCTAAAACACCAATAATGCTGTTGTCAAAGCTAAAATCCAGTTTAACACCACAATGTATACAAAACAAAAATATAAACGCAACATGTAAAGTGTTGGTCCCATGTTTCATGAGCTGAAATAAAATAGCCCTGAATTTTTCCAAATGCACAAAAAGCATATTTCTCTCAAATTGTGTGCACAAATTTGTTTACATCCCTGTTAATAAAAAGACACGATAAAAAGTGCACTTTTGTCACACAACACAATGCCACAGATGTCTCAAGTTTTTAGGGAGGCGTGCTGACTGCAGGAATGTCCACCAGAGCAATTGCCAGAGAATTAAAATGTTAATTTCTCTACCATAAGCCACCTCAAACATCATTTTAGAGAATTTGACAGTACGTCTAACTGGCCTCACAACCGCAGACCACGTGTAACCACGCCAGCCCAGGAACTCCATATCTGGCTTCTTCACCTGCGGGATCGTCTGAGACCTGCCACCAGGACAGCTGATGAAACCAAGGAGTATTTCTGTCAGTAATAAAGCCCTTTTGTGGGGATAAACTCATTCTGATTGGCTGGGCCTGGCTCCCAAGTGGGTGAGCCTACTGCCTGGCTGAACCCCTGCCTAGTCATGTGAAATCCATAGATGAGGGCCTAATTAATTTATTTCAATTGACTGATTTTCCTGATATGCACTGTAACTCAGTAAAATTGTTAAAATTGTTCCATTTATATATTTTTGTTCAGTATAATTGAATAGTCTAAAATAATGTAACTATACCTGGCTTGTAGGGTCTCCTAAAAGATGACATATGTGGGGGACAATTTTGCTGAGGGTCAAGCCTTGAGCTCCATATCTGTAAGGAGAAGAAAGAGCATTTTATATATTTTTTAATGCACACAAAGAATGTGTAAGACAAAACAGATGAAATAGTACATTTAAACCATTCCTGGCTATTATGAACTTACACATTTAACGTGGCGATAAGGCAAATGCAGACACTCTCCCGGGTCCTGTTGTTCTTGTGTTTGAATCCTCCTAACATTCGGTCCCATACATACTGCAAATGAATACAAATAAAAACATTTTATTGTAGTCTGTTTTTTTCAATAATTAAACGTTTATTTTCTATACTAACACGTAGGTGAGTCTACAGTACGTGCTGACATTACCTGTGGGTTAGCAGCTTGATCCATGATCTTTTGTAGAAGAGCTTGGTCCTGATCTCTGACTTGGTCCTTTGAGTCGCCTAGTCGATCTATCAAACTCGGCAAAACTAACGGGAGGAAGAAGGCAAGGACAAAGATATGAATTTTGTGACAACAACTAAAGGTGACAAGGACACAAGCATTTCGCTACACTCGCATTAACATCTGCTAACCATGTGTATGTGACCAATAAAATTTGATTTGATTTTGACTGAAGAAAACGATGAATCATAAACATTTGTTGGAATGCATACAATTGCCAGGGATAGCTTACCAGTTCCAATCTGTGTCCTAAACCGTTCCTGTAGTCTTGTTACTAAAGCTGAGAGTATGTCCATTCCCAACAAAGCCACCTAAGAATGAAGATTAAAATAAAACATGTAAATACTAACTAAATAACATAGGCTATTCAACAAAAGCATAAATGTTACGACATTTTGAGAAAGAATGCATAACATTAAAAAAAGAAATCCTTTGAAATACAGGTTCTGTTGCAAAGGATTGTGGGTAATGTGAAAAATCTTGCTTTTGTTTCCTCTATTAAATGTTTAAAAGCAAAGGAAGCCCTCAAACACAAATAATATATATTGTAACAACGTACTGATGCTGCTGTAGGACTACAGTAGAAAATAAAATATTAACCATGTCGGAAACCACTTTGAGATTTGATTAGGTCTTGGCTGGCACCAGGGAAGGTAACTTTCCTTGTCTTGGGGTGGTATGGGACACTCAATGAACGTGTAGTGAGAGTATCCCTGCTAACACCATAATCAACACCTTCGCATCACCTGAGCTTCTTGCTTGGGCAGTGGTGCAATTTTTGGAACCTCAGGGTTTATATTTGTAGAAAGAGAACCATTTCCTGCTGTCTTATGTCCTCTAGTGGATAAGTTCACATTGCACACACAACACTATTGCTGGTTGTAACAACAAATTCATAATATAAAAAAATGTGTTAATAGCTTGAATTTACATTTTAAAAAAGGTGCTGAAGTCTATTCAGAAGGACACAAAAACACACCATTTCAGAACAGGTTGTCCGTCAACAGCTGTGTAGAGCTGTGAGCCTGCTGCAGTGCCCCCTCCCTCTGAAAGTCCTGCAGTGTTTGACTAGGCCTGCCTTCCTTTCCTTCTTCATCAACAGCTTTCAACCTACTCCCATCTGATGCTGAAACAAAAACACAGCACTTCCGGCGCTGATAGTAAAAACAAACTGGTCTTTACTAGTAGGGCAATGACAGAAGCAAGCAAAAAGAAAAAAATCAACTAAATCCTGATCATTCTTCACGTAGGGGTATAGCCTATTCATTGATTCTTAGTCATTCATGTGGCATTCTCCTCCCCTCTACTTGTGGGGGCCAGCTCTGGTAGATAGACACCAGACAAACTGGGTCTCATCTGGGGTAGCCTAATGATAGTTTGTAAAATAAGCTCACCACTATCGCCGTGGGAATCCATGTCCCCATTACTGTACTGTTCTCTCGGAGTAATCACTCTGATTGAAGGGGACACCGTTTCTAGAGCAGCACAGGGTGCAGCTTTCTGATTCGCTGCGAGAGGTAAGCTGTTTTCTATGCGTGTGAGTGCGCGTCTGTGTGTGTGGCAGCAGAGTTGTTGACATGGCTTCTCCCTTCATCACACACAGAGTTCAGAGGTCAGCTCCAGCCTGAAAGCACAGACAAATCAAAGCAAGCGAACCCCGTGCTCGAGCTCAGTCGATAGATTGCTCAACATCAGAGCATGAGAAAAACAAGGTGTAGTGTTGATAGTGTCCCGCTCCGCCACCTCAATGTTTACATGGAAGAAGCAGTTAGAGACTCTGACCCCTGACAGTCTGTCTGAGCATTTGTGGAGTTTGAATAGCTGGGCCGAATTGTCTGCTCTGCTGATAACATCAGGGTCCCATATTATACTATAGCCTTTCCGCAGTGCAGTGATGTTGTAGTTAGCTAGAGTTTGCAGGACAAATGTCCCTAGGGGAATACTGTCTCGAGTGGATACAGATCAAACACAAAGGATTCAGGCCACCAAACAGATAACCGTCCCCTTGGTGAAGAATGAATTCCTTACCGCTCAGCCTTCATCTTGTGTTTGTGCCTGTGCTGAGGCTGAAGACCTAACAGTGAAAGAATGGGTGGGTGATGTAATGTTTTGGTTTGCTGGACATGTAGGCTAGCTAGGCTTAGGATACATCTGATGAATCCCAATCACATCTTATCTAGGACTGACAAGGTGAGATCTACTTTGGTGGGATCTGGGGGTCAAGAAGACCTTCAAATTAGCAGAGTACTAGGATACACAGGGATCACAGACACCAAGTGGTTTAGAGTCCATCCACCTCATTCTGCACTGTTCTTTATGACAACCAGCTATTAAAAGCCCCATTGTACCAAGCGGCCATCAACGGGTCATCAGGAGCTAACCCACTGGTCAGCTCATCACTGACATGAAGTAGGCCTATAAAGCAATTCACCTAATATTATGCACAGCAAGCCTTTGTGTGACGTTTGCAGACACTGGGCCTGTAGGTTATATTCTCCCCCCAGGTGAGTCTCACACACCATTGCTGAATTATGTCCCAGTGAGTGACATATTCTTTCCTACACTTGTGTTACACCAGCCACTTTCACCTTATGGTTATAGCGGCAAGTTTTTAGCTGCCTGTGACAGTGCCATCCCATGGTATCCCATACCTTGAAATTGCTGGAGTTGACCCAGTTGGTAGCGACACCATCCACCATTCTGTCCAGCATGGTCTGGTCCTGCTCCAGGACCTGGGACTTGTCCTTGTCCAGGATGGAGTCTATGATGTCCTGGCCCACCTGTAGTCTCCTACCCAGGTCCTTCTGCATAACCTGTTCCATACAGTACTCCATATTCCACTCCATAGTGTCTCACCAATGGTATAACGCCCACAATATCACGAGACAAGGAAAAATGTATAGGCCTAGTCTGCTCACAGAGAAGATCTCAAGTGTAGTGTGGGCCTATATCCCAGATATATTACACACTTTCCTATATCCCAGAAAGTGTGTAATGTTTTTCCCAAAAATATGCTGTGGAGATGAAATCACGGGGAAGTCAAGAATGCAGAGATAACAGAGTCCAGTCAGGAACTGTCCAGGGGTTTTAAGTCACTCGTGTTCCAGATCAAACTACAAATATGATCAGTTGTGGACAAGAGGACTGAGGATGAAGAAGAGGATTGCTGAAATGATTGTACTTCATTCTTCAGTAATTCTTCACTTTCCTGTAGACCTAAAATAGAAAGGGGATACAGAACTATTATAACAAGTACTGCAAACAATAGACCTCATTGTAACACAAACTAAGCAACACAGTGTAATTACATTCAGTGTAACAATGAGTAGCTAGTTAATAACAATAGTATTTAGGTGGACTACTGAACTGAGAATTACACACGAACGTTACACAGCAATAAAGCCCAATTTTTATTGGAAGCATCGATACAGAATTTACTTCGCTAACGTTAGTTACCGAGCTAGTTAGCTAGCTACTTCACATGTTGTGAAAGTTGCTAGCTAGTGTTATTGGTTTAGCCATGCTAGCTGCTGGCAAGCTTAGTAAATGAGAGCTAGCCAGGTCGCATTTGTGCTAAACAAAATTGACTAGCTAGCTAACTTGAAACATTACGAATGACTTGCTATACAGACACATAACTATCTAGGTAGTTAAAACAGTAGTGTTAAATAGTTAGCTAGCTACCATTTGATTAAATGCAGCTAAAGCTATAAATCAACGCTGAACCTCTAGCCAGCTAGCAAGCTTCCGTTGGCTAACTGTCTCTATCAGCTACCAGCAAACACTGAAATTATGCTAACAAATATCAGCGGTCAACTCATTAAGCAATTCCTGTCACTAATGTATCAAGGGATTATTAACTATCTAGTTAGCCAATTACCAATCATCTGCATCCAGCCGCTCGTCTCAATTCAGATTTTTTCTGAAAAAAATCAAGAGCCAGGACACTGGACATCCAACAGGAGTATTATAGCTAGTAGCAGACGATGAACCCGCACGTACTGTATGCGTGGAGCCAAGTACAGTACTCACAGCAAACGTTAAGAAGCTTGCTAGCTAGCTCGATCCAATGTGTGATGATATCATCTAGCTAGCAACAGTTTATTAAAAAAGGTTCTGCTAGCTACATTAGCTATTTGGTTACATTGTTTACAGTAATAATTTCCAATGAATGTCATACATGTGTAGCTTATTTGCACGACAACAGTTTATTTTACCCTTTATTTAACTAGGCAAGTCAGTTAAAAACAAATTGTTATTTACAATGACGGCCTAGAAACCTACAACCTCTCAGCTGTCTGTCCAGGGGTAGAACGACAGATTTATACTTTGTCTGCTCGGTGATTCGAACTTGGAACCTTTCGGTCACTAGTCCAACGCTCTAACCACTACGCTACCCTGTCGCCCCAAGGCCAAGGGTAGTGCCCTCTGCTGTCTATTACTGAAAGCTATCTCTCACTTTTAAATATTTCATTGCAAAACAGTAACACTGACAATTAAGAGTTTGTACAGTGTGTTGTATCTCAAATAGTTTCCGTTTTATTTATAATAAAACACTATGTGTAAATAACCCTATTTGAATTTTAAAACAGCGCAGGTGTCAAAGCAGGCTGTTATGGGATGACCTGATCTTAGAACTTGGTCCTCTTTTAAAAAATTATGTGACCATAACCTGTTTGTCAGTAGAACCTAAATAATAAACTCAGAAACGTCCTCTCATTATCAACTGCGTTTATTTTCAACAAACTTAACATGGGGGGGTCAAAATCAAAAGTAACAATCTGTCGCTGGTACTGCAGTGCATCTCCCCCTCATGGACTGCACCAGATTTGCCAGTTCTTGCTTTGAGATGTTACCCCACTCTTCCACCTACAAGTTCCCAGACATTTCTGGGGGGAATGATTTCTGGGGGGAATGGCCCTAGACCTCGCACTCCGATCCAACAGGTCTCAGACGTGCTCAATGGGATTGAGATCCGGGCTCTTTGCTGGCCATGGCAGAACACTGACATTCCTGTCTTGCAGGAAATCACACACAGAACGAGCAGTATGGCTGGTGGCATTGTCATGCTGGAGGGTCATGTCAGGATGAGCCTGCAGGAAGGGTACCACATGAGGGAAGAGGATGTCTTTCCTGTAATGCACAGCGTTGAGTCTTGTCTGGTCCTGCGACGGTGGGTTTGTGCCCATAGGTGACGTCGCCGGTGATGTCTGGTGAGGACCTGCCTTACAACAGGCCTACAAGCCCTCAGTCCAGCCTCTCTCAGTCTATTGCAGACAGTCTGAGCACTGATGGAGGGATTGTGCATTCCTGGTGTAACTGGGCAGTTGTTGCCATCCTGTACCTGTCCCGCAGGTGTGATGTTTGGATGTACCAATCCTGTGCAGGTGTTGTTCCACGTGGTCTGCCACTGCGAGGACGATCAGCTGTCTGTCCTGTCTCCCTGTAGCGCTGTCTTAGGCGTCTCACAGTACAGACATTGAAATGTATTGCCCTGGCCACATCTGCAGTCCTCATGCCTCCTTGCAGCATGCCCAATGCACGTTCACACAGATGAGCAGGGGCCTTGGGCATCTTTCTGTTGGTGTTTTTCAGTCAGTAGAAAGGCCTCTTTAGTGTCGTATGTTTTCATACCTGTGACCTTAATTGCCTACCATCTGTAAGCTGTTAGTGTCTTAACGACCGTTCCACAGGTGCATGTTCATTAATTGTTTATGGTTCATTGAACAAGCATGGGAACTATCTTTGAAAGACAGGGTCCTGAAATAGGGACATTTCTTTTTTTTGCTAAGTTTATTATAGCAACCCTCAATTATTCATTTGTCTGGGTTCCTTGTGTTTCAACCTCACATATGACAAAGTTATTACAAGCATGTGATGAGTATCATATGCCTTCCACAATTTAAATATGTCTTAAACTTTGTATCTATGTTATATAATACAATTACAGAAATACAATCTCATCCTTGTTGACACAACGTCACTTTTATTTAATGTCAGAACTGCGTACATTGCAAATAGTATATTGTGCATCACTTAGACGTTATTTACAAACACCAACAAAAGTGCTAATATCCGTTTTCTGCACCAGTTCCAAGTTACAGTAATGTTGACCAGCTCATATTAGAATAATAAATATAAACTACAGTAGTGTTCAATTGCTTGAGATAATGACAAATTGATAGTTTCTCAATAGAGTAGTAACAATGGATGGATGGATTTGAAAAGATATGAATAAAAATGGAATTATCTTTCGGTATGAAATGACAAAGAGAACCTAGTGTGGCTAAATCCACAACCACAGTGGCTCGTCAGGACTGACAAGCATAGGATAAAACAAACAGAACAGGAGGCAGGTTCAATAGTTCCACAGTTGTTTTCCACAATACATTCCCTCGGCATAGAGTGAGAAATATAAAATAACAAGAAAAACATTGTACTTGGTGGTGTTTTCTGGTTCAGCTATTTTTCTTCCAAAGTGCATTTTTTATTGAAAAAAAAACGAAAAAAAAACATATCCTGGATAAACTAAATCAATTGACATGATACGCGGTCTTCTAGCAAATACATACAGTACCAGTGTTAAAACTATGTTATTACAGTTCAATATTGAGAAACATTTGAGAAGCCGCAAATGTCAAAGTAACATCAACATGCGAAACATACCCTGGGAACAATGGGTTCTAAGGGCCACCAACTTAACATCGACAACTTAGACTGAAGTCAGTTGCAGTCGGCCTTGAAGTGTCACTGAAAACATAAATATGGCGTCAGCAGCACATCAAACTAAAACATACTCATCCCAGACATAAGATGCTTCCCTCCTTGCCATGATTGACACCTCTCTTCCGGCATCTCTCCATCTTGGTCCTCACACCCCTATTCCTCCACCCTGGCCTCTTGATCCCTCTTTCCTGGTCCTCACACCCTCTTCATTCATCCTCCCCCTTTGTCCTTACACCCCCCCTTTATTCATCCTCCTCCTTCGTCCTCACACCCTCTTCATTCATCCTCCCCCTTCGTCCTTACACTCCCCCTTTATTCATCCTCCTCCTTCATCCTTACACCCCCCCTTTATTCATCCTCCCCTTCGTCCCACCCCCCTCATTCATCCTCCCCCTTCGTCCTTACACCCCCCCCTTTATTCATCCATCCATTTATCCATCTTAGTCCTGATCCCCCTCTTTCTTCACCCCTCTTGCTCCATCCCTACATTCTAAACACTGGGGGCCTGTATTTGAGAGGTGACTTTTCTTCATTACAGGTTACAGTAGCGTTTCACTATTTACAGTCTAAGGGAGGGGGGCAAAGAGGTGCTGTGGATAATAAAGCTTCTTCTTCTTGGGCAACTAGTTAAACATGATGGATTCTGGGTCCTGGTTCATCATCTGGGCCATGTGACGGAGGACATCCTTCTTAGTGATGATGCCCAACAGACGCCTAGAGGGGGGGGGGGACACAAAACAAAATAGAAATCATTCCACCATCCAATAAACCTCGGAATGATTCAACAGAGTCTATAGTCTTCATGAATCTAACACCATAGTAAAATGAGCCTACTTTAGAATAGTGTGCCCATTTTCCCAAAAGCATCTCAAGGCTAAGTTTATTGTTAGAACCTTCAAAAAGGAGCACCCTTAAATCTCTGAGCTGTTTCCCAAAGCCACCGTTACTAAAGTTGCACTCAATTTAGTGCATTGTTACAGGGTAAGCATTAGAATTAGAAGACACTTTAATATTTGTTGCCATAGGTGATAATATCTCATGGGAGCTGATCTGTCGTCAGTGTTGTGGAATAATTCTAATGTTAAGGTAAGATTTGAAAGGGAGAACGCTGATCCGAAAGCAGCGCCGTCTTTCTTTCGATCCCATTATTATTGCGCTAATGCATCAACAACGTATTTAGCGAACGTTCTATCTGGGTGGTGTTTTGGGAAACGTATTCGTTACATTGTACGGGCCGTTGTAGGAAAGGTCCGTTGTTAAAACAGTCGTAAGCCTAAATTCCATCGCTATCGGGAAAACGGTGCCCTGGACTGTATGTCGCTCATGGGAAACTGCTCGATGACTGCAACATAATACATTCTAAACTCATCTGGTGGACGAAGACTATGTTTGATTGGTTCATTGACTGATGACAGACTCACCCGCTTCTGGTGACCAGACACTGTCGGAGGCCCAGCTTTCTGAAGATGTCCACCACAGTCTCCATGGGGGTGTGGTCCGTGACGGTAAAGGGGCTGAGGTTGAGGATGCGCCGCAGCTTCAGGGGCTGGGGGTCGCAGGCCTCGGCCACCTGGGGGTTGTCCTCCGTGAAGTAGACCACAGAGCTGCTCACCACCCCATCCTGCTTCTGACGAGCAGTCTCTGAGGGAGAGAGAGAGAGAGGGTGAAATATCAGCTGTAGCTCCTCAGACAACAGATAATAATGAACCGACACATTAAATACAGTATTGCTCAACACATGCTGATGGCTTTATATGGGACTTACAGTAGCTATTGATCACAACTTACAATTCACATTTTCCAAACAATTTTTTAAATATTTAGCCTGTCATTTCACGGTGAAAACAACCTAATGTAACAGTCCCACTATTTTTCGTTAAATGGAACCTTTATTAGTACCCTAGATATTGATGTTGTCGAGGGAGGCCAGAGAGAGGAGGTCATTTTGGAAGTGGGTTGCTCATTTGATTGTTGGATGGAGTGGGCCTTTGCTGAAAAGCTTCTTAAATACAAGCCCCTCATATCACGCATGCACAGCCTTGGATATGAGTGCATGTCGGTAGCACTGATATTTGGCAGCCTCGGCCACGGTGCATACTGTAGGCTTACAGTACATGGCCTTTAGATTGCAGGCCCGTTTAAGACTTGAGCAAAGCAATTAGCAAGGTACTGTTCTCTTGCAGCTGTTACGGGCATCCTAGCTGTATGGAGAACGTGCGTTTTGTATCTTAAGTGTCTATGCATCCAATACCTTCGAAATGTTTGAATCTTTATTGATCGTAATGTGATTTGTGGATTTGAATAAAGTATTTAAAATGTGTGTGCGTGAGAGCCAGGGTTAATGTCTTACTGATGGCCACAGTGAGTTCCCTGCGCTGGACGAAGCCGATGAGGCGCTCTGACTCTCGGGACACGACCACAGGGAAGCCGTTGTAGTCGGTGTCCTTGATGAGCGTCTCCACGTCCTCCACCGTGGTGCTGTCCTGGGTCAACACGGCCAGGGGGGGCTCACTGCGCCTGGGACGCATCACATCCGTGGCCAGGGTCCTGTGTACGGATCACATATTGGGAATTCTTAGGGTCCGTTTCCCAGACACAGATTAATCCAACTCCTGGAAGCAAAAGCATGGAGAATCTCCATTGAAATATATGTTTAGTTCAGGACTATGTTTAATTTGTGTCTGGTAAAACCAGCCCTTTGAGAAGGCTTGACTCTTGACTACTGCAGGGTTGAGACTTGGACTAGGGGAGGTGTGAGGCTCCTCCCCTGAGGAGGAGGAATGACAAAGTGCCTAATATGTATCCCGTAATACCTGTGCGTGAACTCGTCCCTGACGTCCAGGTAGGGGTAGCCGTTGAGTTGGATGTGGGACTCGTAGATACCCTCCTTCCCAAAGGCGTCCGCTACCCACTTACTGGTGACGGCTGCGGCCATGAGGGGGACGATGTACTCCAGACCACCGGTCAGCTCAAACATAATGACCACCAGGGACACGGTCATTCGGGTCACACCTCCTATAAACAACAAAACAAAAGTTGATGACCTGAGTGTTTATTTTATAGAGGAATTCCTCTCTGTTTCAGTCTGTCTTCTTCCGTTTGGTGCCTAATGAACACAACCCTGATGATAACTCACCCAGACATGCGGCAGCGCCCACCATAGCGTAGAGGCCTGGGGTAACACAGTCGGCTCCGGGACGACACCAGTTCTTAAAGATGATCCAGTCGTGGTGATGGTAGGCCATCTGCTCAACAGCGATGCCTACGATTCGCCCAGCGATGGCCCCCACAGCCATACTGGGGATAAACAGCCCAGACGGGATCTGAAGACAACACAGAGGACATAAAACAACATGGTTGAGAGGTGATCTGAAGACAACACAGAGGACATAAAACAACACGGTTGAGAGGCGATCTGAAGACAACACAGAGGACATAAAACAACACGGTTGAGAGGTGATCTGAACACAACACAGAGGACATAAAACAACATGGTTGAGAGGTGATCTGAAGACAACACAGAGGACATAAAACAACATGGTTGAGAGGTGATCTGAAGACAACACAGAGGACATAAAACAACACGGTTGAGAGGCGATCTGAAGACAACACAGAGGACATAAAACAACACGGTTGAGAGGCGATCTGAAGACAACACAAAGGACATAAAACAACACTGTTGAGAGGTGATCTGAACACAACACAAAGGACATAAAACAACACGGTTGAGAGGTGATCTGAACACAACAATCACCCAAGAGCACGGTGACCCTACTCACAATATCTGGGATCAAAACGTGGCAACACTTTATTTGAAGGGCACCTACATAAAAGGACCTAACATTTTCATATCTCATACATAATGCATTCATAAGCAGTTCGGTAACATTTCATAGCTGCTTACGTCAACTATCATAACCCCCATCTAGCCATGCCGTACAGCATACTGACCTTCATGCCAAAGGTGAAGATTGTAATAACTATCTTAAAGATAAGCGCCAGGGCCAGCTGCCACAGAGCACTGTAGACCCCGGGTCCAGCAGGGCGGTCTGGGATGTCGTCCACCGGGCGGCTCATGTTGGGGTTATTTACGTAGTCACACAGCTGAGAGGACTCCAGCGCACCGCAGTCGTTGAACAGCTCAGAGATGAGCTCGCTGGTGCTGCGCCGCGTGTACGGGTTAGGGAACGCCAGGACCGCGGTGATACCCGTTATCACGATCACCTTAAGTCAATCAAATCAATCACGTTTATTGATGAAGCAGTTCTCACAAGGTGCTTTACAGTAAACCGGCAAAGATCCCAAAAAGCAAGAAGCAGAAACTGGCATTACATTTGAGTCATTTAGCAGTTGCTCTTATCCAGAGCAACTTAGCTACAGCTGAAGTCGTAAGTTTACATACACCTTAGCCAAATACATTTAAACTCAGTTTCACAATTCCTGACATTTAATCCTAGTAAAAGTTCCCTGTCTTAGGTCAGTTAGGATCACCACTTTATTTTAAGAATGTGAAATATCAGAATAATAGTAGAGAGAATGATTTATTTCAGCTTTTATTTCTTTCATCACATTCCCAATGGGTCTGAAGTTTACATACACTCAATTAGTATTTGGTAGCATTGACTTTAAATTGTTTAACTTGTGTCAAACGTTTTGAGTAGCCTTCCACAAGCTTCCCACAATAAGCTGGGTGAATTTTGGCCCATTCCTCCTGACAGGGCTGGTGTAAATGAGTCAGGTTTGTAGGCCTCCTTGCTCACATATACTTTTTCAGTTCTGCCCACACATTTTCTACGGGATTGAGGTCAGGGCTTTGTGATGGCGACTCCAATACATTGACTTTGTTGTCCTTAAGCCATTTTGCCACAACTTTGGATGCTTGGGGTCATTGTCCATTTGGAAGACCCATTTGTGACCAAGCTTTAACTTCCTGACTGATGTCTTGAGATGTTGCTTCAATATATCCACATTATTTTCCCTCCTTATGATGCCATCTATTTTGTAAAGTGCACCAGTCTCTCCTGCAGCAAACCACCCCCACAACATGATGCTGCCACCCCCGTGCTTCACAGTTGGGATGGTGTTATTCGGCTTGCAAGCATCCCCCTTTTTCCTCCAAACATAACGATGGTCATTATGGCCAAACAGTTATATTTTAGATTTATCAGACCAGAGGACATTTCTCCAAAAGTACAATCTTTATCCCCATGTGCAGTTACAACCCGTAGTCTGGCTTTTTATGGTGGTTTTGGAGCAGTGGCTTCTTCCTTGCTGAGCGGCCTTTCAGGTCATGTCGATATAGGACTCGTTTTACTGTGGATATAGATACTTTTGTATCCGTTTCCTCCAGCATCTTCACAAGGTCCTTTGCTGTTGTTCTGGGATTGATTTGCACTTTTCGCACCAAAGTACGTTCATCTCTAGGAGACATAGGAAGGCGTCTCCTTCCTGAGCAGAATGACGGCTGCGTGGTCCCATGGTGTTTAAACTTGCGTACTATTGTTTGTACAGATGAACGTTGTACCTTCAGGCGTTTGGAAATTGCTCCTAAGGATGAACCAGACTTGTGGAGGTCTACAATTTTTTTTCGGAGGTCTTGGCTGATTTCTTTTGATTTTCCCATGATGTCAAGCAAAGAGGCACTGAGTTTGAAGGTAGGCCTTGAAATACATCCACAGGTACACCTCCAATTGATTCAAATGATGTCAATTAGCCTATCAGAAGCTTCTAAAGCCATGATGTACTTAAAGGCAGTCAACTTAGTGTATGTAAACTTCTGACCCACTGGAATTGTGATACAGTGAATTATAAGTGAAATAATCTGTCTATAATCAATTGTTGGAAAAATTACTTGTGTCATGCACAAAGTAGATGTCCCAACTGACTTGCCAAAACTATAGTTTGTTAACAAGAAATTTGTGGAGTGGTTGAAAAACAAGTTTTACTGACTCCAACCTAAGTTGTATGTAAACTTCCGACTTCAACTGTACAATTAGGGCATTCAACTAAGATAGTAGATTGTGATTTGGCCTATCTTCTAAATCAGTGCTAGTAACAACTCAATGGAAGAACCACCCTATGGGTCCTGGTCAAAAGTAGTGCCCTATATAGGCCAGGGAATAGGGTGCCACAGTTAGTTACCTCTAGGACGGGGTACTTCCCCAGCAGAGTGGTCTTCCTCCTCCTACACCAGGCGATGTTCCCCCGGATGAAGAGGGTTCCCCAGAGGCCCCCGAACACCCCCAGCAGGATGAAGGGGACCAGCTCAGCCATGTACCAGGGGGTGTGGTACTCCACGTAGAACAGGACCAGACGGCTGTTGCCGAACGGGTTGATGGCGCGCAGGGTGAAGGCCGCCACCAACGCAGCAAAGAAGGAGCGCCACAGAGTCTTCAGAGGGAAGTAGTAACTCACCTGAAGAGGACAGAGATTACATACCGACGGCAGTTCGACCGCAAACACTTTAGCGTTTCAAAGGCAATGAATCAAAAAGAATAACAGTGACATATCTGGAAGTGAGATGACATTTGATTGAATGGACACAGCAGGTGATTTATAACGGACTTAAGTATACAACACCTCCTCCAGGCTGAAGAGAACTCCTCCAATCGGAGCTCCAAAAGCCACGGACACCCCAGCAGCAGCAGCAGCCGATAACACCTGCACAAATGACAAGCCGCGTTGCATTCAGACTACAACTAAATACTTTTAAATTGTTCCAATTTCCCCAAATTGTATTATTTCCGCAAAAATGGGAGCGTAATGGGCTATTACTGTACCTCTCTGCGCTTGCCTTCGTTCTTGCTGTACTTAGAGAACAGGGAGCAGAAGAGGTTACCACAGCAGCAGGCCACGTGGACCAGGGGCCCCTCCTTCCCCAGGCTGAGCCCGGAGGACACAGCCAGGACCAGGGTCACCGTCTTGATCAACAGGGTCCACTTCCCCAGGTACCCCCGGATGATGAACCCACTCAGGATGGTTTTGATCTACACAAGACGACACACAGCGTCCCCTCACTGGGATAACCTTTGCAACTGTGCAGTTATCGGAAATGAATGCACACTCTTTTCAGCCAATGAAAACAAAGTATTTCAAATACTATAGGCGCGGTTATTTTCTATTTGTGAACGCTATCATTTAAAAAAAAACTCACCTCAGGAATACCTGACCCACAGGCGTAGGGGGCAAAGACTCTTACTAGAGACACAGCCAGGAAAGAGAATAACAGCGCCCACAACACATACAGGAAGTAATTCAACACATATGCCCCGGCACCCTGGAGAAACAAGAACAGGTGAGATATATGGGTTTAATGACCTGGTACACCATCATCCCACCCGCTACCACAACAAACACCAAGATAAACCTCAGAAACTGAGAGTGGTTACATTTCCCCAAGACACACCCCTTTATCTAGCCACGTGACGGCTGCCGTTCTTCGGGCTAAAACGCAAAGTCAGTACTGTGGCTTTACATCAAGAGGAGGTCTGGTTAACCGTTATTGATCTGCTGACCTCAGAGTGACCGGTCATCAGCTCGGCCCACTTCTGCCACTGCGGACACTTGTCTCTGTCGTCGAAGGTGGTCTCGTTGGAGGTCCAGCAGCACTGCTCATGGCTGTAGTAGAATGCAGACAGACACACCCCTTCTTTCAGGTCGGTCATCCAGTCCACAGCCAGGTCGATCACTCCAGCCAGCGTACCTACACGGGAGGACACACAGCACGAGATCACAGATCACACTACGCAAGGGAACAGACAAGCCTATCAAAAGGATTCAAACCAGACGTGGTATTTCACAACTCTGGCTGTGTGACTTTTGATTGTTTGTTAAGAGAGACACGTGTCATGTCATATGTGTGCAGTATGAATCCCGGCACCCAGAAGCAAATCTCATGTGCGCCGTACTACAAGAGACTAGAGCGGTACCAAAGAGGTCAGACTTTTTGCAGGATGCCTCTTCGGTTCCTACCTGTGAGCATTCCTATGAGCAGCATCACCACCCATCCTGACCAGGCATCCAGAAGACTCTTAATCAGCTCCCAGTAAGACTCCTTACTCTTGGTGGTGATCTAGAACAACCATCAAATCAACCATCAATCAACCATCAGCGGCAGACTCAACAGATCATCAGGTTAAGATAATCAGGTGGACATCAAGAGTTTTTCTATGGTGATGACGATTATGAAGAAGAGGACGAAGAAGAACAATTATATCCTCTGGGGAGGAAGAAGAAGAAAATGCTTAGAGTGTAGAGCTGGGCGTGTGTGTGGGTGTGCGCTCCCCTCACCTTCCTATGGCGGTCTGTGTCGCGTGACTTCTCCCGGAGCCAGTCAATGGTGTGGAAGTCTTCATAGGTGCTGACGTCAGGGAAGGGCTCGTCCAGGAAGTCCATCAGATTCCCAGTACCATTCGTCTCCTCTGAGGGAGTGGCCCCAGTACTGCTGGCCCCTGGACACGGAGACAAAATAAGATTAGGTTTTTATTGTCTAATGAAGGCCTTCACACATGTCCAACAGAGATAAACTTCTGCTTTATCCCAACCCCTCTAAAAGACACACACTGACAAGAGGTTGAAGTGACCGCGAACCCAGCCAAGGCAGGTCTCTGATTCTCAACACGGTATGAAGCACTATGCAGCCAATAATGCCCATGAGATGTATAACGTTGTAATTCTTTGGATTCGGATCACCAGACAGACCTTGTGATACCGTGTCCAAGTTTTAGCTTCAGTTTGGACATTTGTCCAGGGCAGACAGTGGGCCCTATTTTTATGTTCTTATTAGCATTTTATTGCACATAACTACATTAGCAGCTTACTTGGATAAATGGTCGCTATAATTCTGTGATGTTTTTTTCCCCTCTGGGGGTAGCTACGTCATGCAGAAGCAGTGAAAACAGTAACGCTACTGAGCAGTCAAGAATACAAGAGTAGGCTAGCTACTTGAGGGCCATGCATGAATACTGAATTACAAATCATTGATCAGTGACAGCGACATATGCCTTCATGTAGCTATTAGATATAGCTAGCTATAGCAAGTTGATATGGATGTAATGAGACCAATAATGTTAACGTTAATTCTAGTTAAGATTTGGCCAGATATGCGTCAACCTTTATTAATTATGACATTATTAGACATGCTATGAATTGCATGCTTACCGTCTCCGTCCATTGTTCACACAACCCGACTCCTCAAAATAAAGACATCTAATATCTCTTAGCTATATAATCATCAATATTGAATGCATGTTGATACTGTGTTAGGTTATCGCCGGCCAAACCTGTTTAGAAAAGAGAGAAGAGGACGTCATAGATTTCTGCTTCCCACAATGCATTTGCTCAACCTGTCAATGCATGAAGGTGGAATTGTGACTAGTGAAATAGTGACACCGTGTGGCTGAAAAAAAAACATTTTTCTTTTAATCCGTTCATTCATGTCAGTGCGTAGGCTACAGTTCACTCAGAGAGACCACCAGACCGCCTCTATAAAGAGGGTAATTTGTGTACTATTGTGTGTTGAAAATGTTTGTTTTTCTCTCCTTGACATGGCCTGCATATTCAGCCTCCTACTTGGGTCACAAGCGCTGTATGTCAGAGATCTGATATAGGAAAAAGGAACATATCACCAGATATTGTTCTACATCAAATAAATGCACCACTTTGAGTAACTCTGTATAGTAAACAATCACTTGATTTCTTTAAAATAGCACTTCATAAACAGGCTATTGAATGAATTTGATCAATTCAGTCTCCTAAATCTATAGATGACATGTCAATGCCCAAGTAGCAGCATAGCTTGTTTTCTTTTGAGTTGGCATAGCAACCATAGAATCTGATGTCTTCTCCCATTTCCATCAGCCTTATTTTAAAAAAGGTACACACAGTCAGTTTTATTCTTACTTAATAATCTCATCTCCCTGGCAACACTCCATGGGGCCCCACAGTTTCTAAAGAGACAAAGCTAGTAGTGAGAAGAAATAGCCTTTTCACCATGTGCGTGCGTGTGTGTGTGTGTGTGTTCAGTGGCGTCATGCCCATAAAGGGCACATTAACTGTCTCCAACGTCGTTTAAGAGAATTTATCAGTACGTCCAACCGGCCTCACAAGCGCAGACCACGTGTAACCCACGCCAGCCCAGAACCTTCACATCCAGCTTCTTCACCTGCGGGATCGTCTGAGACCAGCCACCCGGACAGCTGATGAAACTGATGAGTATTTCTGTCTGTAATAAAGCCCTTTTTGTGAGGGAAAACTCATTCTGATTGGCTCAGCCTGGCCCCACAGTGGGTTGGCCTATGCCCTCCCAGGCCCACCCAAGGCTACGCCCCTGCCCAGTCATGTGAAATCCATAGATTAGGGCCTAATGAATTCATTTGAATTGACTCATTTCCTTATATGAACAGTAACATTGTTTGTTTTGTTTGTTGCATGTTACGTTTACATTTTTGTTCAGTATAACTTGATCAAGCTATGTAGCCTATTGATTCCTTCTTGATGAATAAATCAAAACACAAAAATCTTTTGCTGTTTCTCTGTAATATATTTTTTTTACATAGAATTAGGCATTATGATTATGGCTCTAGATTGCAGAGAAAGGTTCTTTCAGGTGTTTGAAAAATGCAAAATTGTTCCAGATGAATCATTATGCCTCCCTCCATTATGCCCCCACTATCCCACCATCCTCACAACACCCCTATGTGTGTGTGTGTGTGTGTACGTTTTGTGAAATAAATCAGTATTTGTATAACATCCTGTCTGCATTTTAAAAGCATCCTGCGTTAGGCTACAACCTCACTATGTGTGTGGAAATGGACATCACCATAGATCTGAATGATGCTGTTGTTCAATGAGTCTGACTCTCACTCAGTCACTCTCTCCTGACCACTGAGTATAGCAGCGGCTGAAGCGAGCCTCCAAGGGGAGGGCAACATGTCATCAAGCCGCTGCTTTCCTCCTCTCAACTACAGATGATGCGTGCATGTGAGTGAGCTACTGATCGTTTGAAGTTACTCCCTCCCAGACCATGCTGGTAGTAGTAAACCCTAATTGGGCGTAGGGTCTTTTGAACAAATTGAGCCTCGATCGGAACCTACTGGCTGTGGCTTCCTCTCGCTTCAACTGGCTGCAGTTCAGAAGGACAGGAGCAGAGAGAAGCAGTCAGGAGTCCTGGCTGCAGTTGACTGTGGCACAGAGAGACAGGGAGAGCAGGCAGCTCGGGAGCCAGAGAGTGGCCACTCAGAGTGGGCAGCACTATGGATCCGGGGGTGTGCGCTATGGAACTCCTCGGGGTCTTCTTCTCTATTGGTGCCTGGATCTGCTCGCTGGTCACCACCATCATGTCCACCTGGCTGACCCTGTCCACCGACCTGCTGCCCGTGGAGAGCTACGAGCTGGGCCTGTGGGAGACATGTGTGTTGCAGGACCTTGGAATTCTGGAGTGCAGACCCTATGACAGTCTCCTCGGCCTGCCTCCGGACATCAAACTAGCCAGGATCCTCATGTGTGTAACAGTGGCCACGGGCCTCCTGGGTCTCCTGCTAGCCATTCCTGGAATCTACTGGATCAACAGCTGCAACCAGGGGTCTGAGGGGTTGAGGGTGAAGAGATTGATGAAGATGCTGGGGGGGGGTATTGTGCTTGGTCGCAGGGATACTGGGTCTCATACCTGTGTCTTACATCGCTCACCTGACGGTCATGCGGTTCTTTGATGAGGCCGTGCCGGCCATTGTGCCGCGCTGGGAGTTTGGGGATGCCCTGTTCTGTGGCTGGACGGCGGGGTTTCTACACCTGGTGGCTGGCTCTCTGCTGGTCACCTCCTGCGTGTGCCTTCAAGAGGAGCCCTGCACCTTACAAATGCCTATACCGCTACAGAGAAGACATACACACGTACACAGTACCAATACCCCACATAGGAAGAGGTCCATGGAATATGTTTGATGAGCTTTTGAGAAGTGAGAACAGTATTCTCAGTAGCCTCTGCCCTTTATCTATGGTGAATAAAACACTGTTTATCTAAAGCTTTTTCATGCTTATTTACATTAGCTATAGTTATTGAGTACTCTTGCTGGGACAAATCTTTCTTCATATTCTGAGACAGAACTGGCACACAATGGTGGTACTTATTTCAATCACTCAAACAGGGTTTGGTGCATGTCATGTTTGCAAAAATATCACCTACATTTATCAAACAGAAATTATTGATGGAACCAAAGAGACTAAAGCTTTTAAAGCTGCCATTTCTTCCTTGGTACTGTGTAAGAGATAGTGTGCAATGGTGCCAGAGAATTTGATGACAAGCAGTATTTTGTCTGTGAAATGGCTGTAAACTATTCTGGCCAAGGTTGATTATTCTGTTTGTCAATGTCAATGATTGTCTTGGATATCATATCACAATACAAATTATTTTTTACAGCATCTGTCATCATTATTGTCCAATAACTACATGAAGCCTGATTGAATGAAGCCGATTTCTCACTAGCAAGGCCATGAAGCCAGATTGAATTAAGATGATTTCTCACTAGCAAGGCCATAAAAAAATGTATCCCTTCTTATAGCCTACACAGTTACTCAATCAACAATGCATTACAGGAATAATGAATCATACAAATTGTAAATAGAACAAAGAGAAAAGGTATAACATATTGTAGAAAGCAAGTAAGAATGAATGTGAGGAATGTACTAAGTATTTGGGAATGTGTGTTTTAAAATATAAGGACTTGATTGCAACAACTTGACAAGACAATGACTTCATGGATATTTGAGTATCTGATTGTATTCGTTTCATTTCTGCTGAAATTTCCACTATACATTCTCTCCAGTTAGAGGCCAATATTACAGATTTACCACACACATATATATATATATATATATATATCAATATACATTATCTTGTATATTCCTCTGTAGTGGTTTTCTGACTCTGAATTCATCAGACATTATCGTGCCACAAGGCTACATATCCTATATCAGTTATATCCATAGTGTGGAGAAATCTGTACATAAAAAAAAGTTGATATTATCAAATAAAGAAAAAACCTGACAAAAACCTGACCATGATTCATTCCTAAGCTCACAAACCACTTGCTTGTGTTACATAAGTGCAAACTGTTGCTAGGCAACGATGAGGAAGTGAGTTTAAGTAAGGTGAGGTGACAGACCAAGTCCAGTGGAAACGGAGCTGAAGTCTAATTCCCGCTGATTTGGGTCTTGGCTCCTGGGCTAAGCTGTAGTTAATGACCATCAGAATAATGATACGTAATGTGAGGAATGTCAGATTTCCTGGACATCGCCCATTACACACAAGCTTGCTCAGGCAGGTCATGTTCTTATACTTCATTTTTTAATATAATTTCTCCTTTATTTATTTAGCCAGGTGAGTCCCATTCAGAAATTAATCTCTTTCTCAAGGGTTCCCTACACGGCCAAGCAGAAACAACAGCCGTAAAATACTTCCTGTCTATTTCAATGCTATAATTTAATCTCCAAATGAGACCGTGTTCCCTATGCAGTGCATTACTTTTGACCAGGATCCATAGGAAGCTGGTTAAAAGTACTACACTATTTAGGGAATAGGGCACCATTTGGGACACAAACTTGCTTCTGAGTGTACTCTGCTACAGTTCCTTTCAGGTCTTCACATTACGAGAACCCGTCTGGACTTTGAAATGCTCGATTTGCTCCCCACCGCCTCCTGTGTCCATGTTGTCATCTGAAAGATCCCATTGTTGTCCCCTCACAATGGAAGTCATTATAGTTTCCTATGTTAATCGCATGATCTATCATAGGCAGTGGTTGGTCCTGCATCAGAGAAACACATGAAGCCAACCACTATATGTTAAACTGCTGTATTGTCACGTGTCACTTTGAAACACCATGAAAGGGAACATTCTAAACCATTCTATCCTACCTCAATCTCACAGAAAACCACAACAGCTCTGTTGTACAGTGCTGATAAAGTTCCTTTCTCAGCAGATTGTGAAATGCCTTGTGGGATATGTCTATAGCTTGGTGGTTAATGATTAGGGTCAGGGTGGTTAGGGTTATCACTATTGACGATTAGGGTTTGGGTTACAGGTTAAGGACAGGTTAGGTTGAGGATTTGGGTCTGGATCAATGAAGTGCAATGAGTTGCATCGATCTATTCCTTCACTATCAACTTTACTGTAACAACTTTAGTATTGTTAGACTCATTTACAAAAATAATTGTACTGGATGTACAGTCTTACATCCTATTTCGCAACAAGAAATCCTTCACTCATGCTGCCAAACATACCCTCGTAAACTGACTATCCTACCGATCCTTGACTTCAGCGAAGTAATTTACAAAATAGCCTCCAACACTACTCAGCAAATTGGATGCAGTCTATCACAGTGTCATCCGTTTTATCACCAAAGCCCCATATACTACCTACCACTGCGACCTGTATGTTCTCGTTGGCTGGCCCTCGCTTCATATTCGTCACCAAACCCACTGGCTTCAGGTCATTTATAAGTCTTTGCTCGGTAAAGCTCTGCCTTATCTCAGCTCACTGGTCACCATAGCAACATAGCAACCCATAGCACATGCTCCAGCAGGTATATTTCACTGGTCACCCCCAAAGCCAATTCCTCCTTTGGCAACCTTTCCTTCCAGTTCTCTGCTGTCAATGACTGGAACAAACTGCAAAAATCACTGAAGCTGGAGACTCATATCTCCCTCACTAACTTTATGCACCAGCTGTCAGAGCAGCTTACAGATAACTGCACCTGTATATAGCCCATCTGTAAATAGCCCATCCAACTACCTCATATTATTTTTGCTCCTTTGCACCCCAGTATCTCTACTTGCACATTCATCTTCTGCACATCTATCACTCCAGTGTAAATTACAATTATTTCACCACTATGGCCTATTTATTGCCTTACCTCCCTAATCTTACTTCATTTGCACACACTGTATATAGACTTTTCTATTGCGTCATTGACTATACATTTGTTTATTCCATGTGTAACTCTAACCACTAGGCTACCTGCCGCCCCGTTGTCTGTGTCGCACTGCTTTGCTTTATCTTGGCTAGGTCGCAGTTGCAAACGAGAACTCGTTCTCAACTGGCCTACCTGGTTAAATAAGTTCAAATAAAATAAAAATGTAAAAAAATGCAATATTTCCCCCCCTGAAACATTATGCTGAAGGCAATAAGGAGGTGGTAACGCAATGAAGTCGATGCCCTGGGGACAATAACGAAGAACTTCAATGCCAGGGCGAGTGGTTACACAATGGTGGGGAATCCAGAACATGTTACACAACATCTACAAAACAATAAACATGTCATCACCTTTCAACCTTCTACCATAATGTCTGAGATTTACGTCAGCCAACAGCACTATGCCACGTAGTTATGCTGTAGTAACGCTATGCTAACTCTAGACTAGACCAGGGCTCTCCAAGTTAACCCTGTCCCTGGACAGCTACTGTCCCGTAGGTTTTCACTCCAACCCTAATCTAGCGCACCTGATTATAATAATTTGCCGGTTGTTAAGCTGAACCAGGTTAATTACAGCTGGGGTTGGAGTAAAAACCTACAGGAGGCTAGTTCTCCAGGAACAGGGTTGGAGAGCCCTGGACTGGAGACTAAACCCGCAGTCAGGTCCTTTAATATCCTCATTCTGCCCATGATGAGAGTGTGTCCTGCCCACTATAAAGTCCTCTGCATCCATTAGCCAGACCACAAACAATCCTCTCAATGAGTTGAGTTCCTCTGCAAACCAAAAAAAAATAAAAAATAAAAAATAAATAAATAAAAGTGTTGGACCCCTGACAGAAAAAGCTATTTTGTTCCCTCCCAACACAGTGTGCTGTCCACAGGATCTGACTGTTCGGACTTTCAGCCAGAGTAACAATCCCCACTGTGATTGTCCTTACTCCGGCTTTGAGAGGTCTGGTCAAGGACTCATATGCCCTGCCACAGCCAGTCTCAGCCTCCTCCCCTGCACTGTTCACATGAACGGGGCCCAAAATGAGAATTAGAGGCTCCACAATACACATCACTTCTTCTTGGCCACTGGTGTCTTCATTTTGGGATCACAGTTAACAAGGACATTACTTACATTTATCAAAGCAAGTTAAAAAAAAACCTGAATGAAAACATTTAAAATCCTCAAAAAAGAGCAATGAATGAACACATTTGGAGAAAAGAAAATGGAATCCCTTCCTCTTCTGTAGCACAATCAAATGGATGATATGATTTTGTGGGACTGCGACTGTCAAAACACCTTTCTGCCAGAGCCAATATTTGACTTGAACACGGTAACACCTTATGGCCCCTAACAGAAGCCTCGTTACCAGGAAACAATGTGGTCTATGTGGTCTAATAGGGGCAGACAGTGTGTGTGTGTTCCTAATTGCACCCTTTTCCTTTTATAGTGCACTACATTTGGTCTCTGGTCAAAAGTAGTGCACTATATAGGGAATAGGGTGCCATTTGGGACAAAGCCAGTAATTACCCAGCGTTCACCAGTCAGTGGGGGAGCTGTGCAGACTGCAAGGCAGTCAGGGTTAGAGGATAATTGAGGTCCTTGCCGGGCTGTCTAAAACCAGACCGAGGAACAATCCTGTTGCTACTCCACATCAAAACAAATACAGTGTGTGATAAGATTGTATTGATTCAAACATGGTCTCTTTTAAATCACATGATTTATCACAACTATTTCTGATTGAATTGTGCATGTGTACAATATTGTTCCTGGATGTCAAGAGCCCTTAAAAGTTAAAGAACACATTTTGAATGTGATCAAATAAAACAGAAACGGTACAAATTCTGCATAATTTACAAAGAAATGCATTCAATGGCATCAGCAATACAAGTATGAAATGTAAAACATTTAATGTAATCAGTTTTTTAAACTCCCTTTGGAGTTATTGCAAGGCAATGACTAGAGAGGTGTGTTGCAAGCATGTCCTCTAAAGAGAAAGTGTGTGTCTGTGTACCCTCCAATTTACTGCTTCTCTACAGTAGCAGTATTAACTCAATACAACACAAACACACTGTGAAATACTCTTGACTTTTAAATGAAGGTGCTTTTCTGATAAACTACAGCACAATCATTCGGTATAAGTATGTTACAAATCAATGTAGGATCATATAATCTGACATATTTTAAAGGGGCAATCTGCAGTTCAAACAATAGCAAAGTGGGTACCCAACCACCGTTTTGGTAAACACCTGAGGGACGGGGTGGAGAAACTTAAGCATTCTCAAATCCATAGACAGAAGTATGGATACGAGGACTGACCATCCAGGGTAACAAAATTATAGTTTTAACCACATTGACGCTATACAGTGTTTGTTTACAATTAGTTAAACAAGTGGAGTTAAACTATCTTATATTTGGGGTTCTGATGGGTATAACAGTCGTACTCATGACGTATTTCTAAGTTCTATTATTCAAGAATCAAAATAGGTGTACACTGAGTATACAAAACACTAAGCACTCCTGCTAGTGAGCACTCCTGCATAGTTAAATCAAACGGCTATTCCTTTATGTCACATCAAATACAACATTGAATATGGTCAAATCATGTCTGATTTCAGAAACAAACTAAAATCACAAGTGTTCATCAGAACGGAAGGCAGGATTGTCCATGGCCTGAGAGTTATTCAAACTGTCTCCTGGGTCTGTGGGACACGGTAGGGATAATGTCCCAACACTTGACCCATCAAAGTGTCTCGCCTCTGGACAAGGCGGCTCCACTCTGGGTCCTATCTTGACAGGGAACCTGTAGAAGATGAAGATAACTCCACTGACGATCATCATGAACGACCCTACGATCCCGACCCCGATCCCTGCTCCAGCGTTCTGGGTCACAGGTGCAGGGGGCATGTGGAAGTTCGACGGGAACGCAATCGTTTGATTGGTCACCACCGAGTTCAGGTTCCACAGGAGAGGTATGAGAAAACACACAGCGGACAACAAGCACAGAGTACCAGCCACTGCGAACGCACAGCGGATAGGCGTCTGCTTCTCCAGGCCAAAATAGACGTTCCTGAGGGCGTAGACGGCGGCAGCGTTCCCACAGAACCCCACGACCAACCCTATTAGAGTGAGCACCTGGGCCGTGGCGACCTCCGGGGGCGTGAAGGCGTCCGACAGCGCCATATTCTGACAATACATGACCCTGAACCCCGAGGTCACGAGGGTATGGCTATTGAAACACACCCTCCAGATTCCGACCCAGGCCACTCCTGAGGTGATGAAGGTCAAGTCGGCCACCTGCCAGACCCTCCACTGGATGAGTCCAAGGGTCACCGCGGTAAGGACCCAACCCACGGCGCTCAACCACAGGCTGACGAACTGAGGGTGAGCCGTGTGAACCAGGTATGCCATATCATAACACACAGAGAGCCTCACCTTAAACGGACAGCCAAGATAATCCACCGACAGTTCTCTTAGTCTGCCTACAGACAAACAACATCTTCCGATCAGATGAACTGAAGCCCCGTCATCTCAGACAGCTCATCTCAGTGAGCTGCCATACTGAATGAACAGCGATCGATCTTCTTACTGATCCTGTTTTTCACCCTCAGGCTCCAGTCTCGCACCTCATATTAAGGAAGAGGCTTGGATACGTGGTCGTTTTCCCCCAGATCCGGTCCTGCTGTCTCTAGGTTGGAAGACAAAGCAACTGCTGCCCTCTGAGAGGAAAAATAAACATGCAATGTGGTGAGAGCAGGCAGCTAACACCACACCTGTGAATGTGAGGAGCCTCGACGCAATACATATTTGAGGAGGAAAGACAAAACAGAGAGATGAATGACTGAATGGCTATGGCAACTGGTGCCATGACAAAGTCTACAAACAGGGAAATTACAATGGGGGTTAAATGCAGTGGATAGGGACACATGAACTAGATGTTTTCAACAGGCTTTATGTCCCCATTTTAACTCCGTCAAAAGGCCGTGGTATGGTTTATCGCATGCCACAACGCAACACAATCAACATGTGTAAGAGTATGCCGATCGTGGGAGAATTCAAAAAGTGAACTTGTCATATGTCATAGCTGAGGTTGTTGTTACACTGAACAAAAGAGTTCAAAGACACATGCAGTAACCAAGAATAGCATGTGAACACGTTGATTGGATAAAAGACAGTGGGTTAAAGCATATAGCATACTTCTAGGGAGCCTTGACAAATGTCATTAAAACAACACAATCCCCATGGCGACATCGAGCACCTAATTATCACTATGGAAATCTAGCAATTTAGTTTGCCTTGTCAGAAAATTGCCTTTATAAATCAACTGTATGACGTAAAAGACAGACAGAGCACGCTAGATTGATAATCAAATACACAGGATGTGGTGATAAAAATCAAAATACAAAACTGATATCGTACAATACAACACATTACCTCTTAGTTCTGACAGGTTAGTGGTGAGAGCTACAGATCAGCAGTCAGTGTGCCGGACCGGCCATCAATCGTCCTGTGTTCGTACCGATGTAAATAAGGCCGACGCTTCCTCATCTTGTACAACATATAAAGTCACAGTCATAACATCTCTGTGAATGATTGACTCCTCTATTGCTATTCACCAGAAAGAGGAAAGGGAAGGCTGGGCTAATTAACCGATCCTACAATCAGGCCACACTTAAAACCCTGCCATTTCTTAGCTTAGTCATTGTCGTTATGGCCAGTTGGGTAATAAGGTCACAAATACCAAGACCGTCAAGAGTCATAATGTTTATTGTCTTCAAATTGATGTGAGAGTACAATGCATGTATGTATGGTTATACAAAGCTTGGACATACAAATCCTTTAGTGTTCACAGTGGCAGACGCCCAGGCACAACGTCAGGTTGAGATGGGTCCCTAAACAGGGGAATTCTGGGACGATAAAGTGCTAATTCAATCTTTGATTTTAAGATCCCTTTGTTGGTCAAATCGCACCTTCCGCTTTTAACCCAACTCTTCCAAAAGAAAGAAACTGCCAATCAAAACACACATACATGTTTTGGAGAGGCGCAGGGGTCTGACACACTGGGCACCTGTTGTTGTGGGGGGGGTGCATTGCTCAAGGGCACAATGGCATGCAATGGCATCTAGGATTTGATACCAGGAACCCTCCGGTTGCCAGCTCACTTCCTGACAGATTTTTTTCTTGTCGGACCCGGGACTCGAATGGGCAATCCTCCGGTTCCCGGCTCGCCTCTGTACCTGCTGCTCACAACGGATTTCAAATGTTTAATTACCTTTTTATACTTTTGGATTGAATAAAAAAAAGACCCAGCACATGAGTATAAAATAAACATTGTCAAGAAATACCATACTAATGTATGGGTAGTGGGGGCTAAGAACAACATTGGTTGAAAACATACACATCTGTGTTGTAGCTATTAGTGGTGTGTGTAGTATGATATGTACTGTTGGGCAAATATGAAAATAACTTTAGACTTCTGAGCCAAACCAGCACTGTCCCATTGAGGAAAAACCCTGTTAATGATCTAAATATAAAACCTATACTTCACAATGAGAATGTCAAATTTGTATAGTAATTAACTACAACGTAGGTTTATGGGTGAGTTTACCTGAAATGTCAAGTCACCTGAAAATATTTAAAAGGCTACAATAAATTACTAAAAAAAAAACATGTTCCATCACGCATTATATTAAACGGAGACGATCCGCCTCGTCTTGAGCATCATTTGAGAGCATAGCCCTCACCATGAGGCCTCACCAACATCCCTGAACCAAACACATTTAGCAAAGCAAGTTTCATCGATCTTAATGAATTTCTTCTAAGGAGCTACTTTAAATCCAGAAACAGGGTGTTTCTTCAGCACAGAAAAACAGCTCCTGTCTGTACTGTGGACCTGAAATGTAACAGGCTTCAAGAAGTCAGTCAACTACAACAGAAAGCACACGGAAAATCCATCATATCCAAATCCAATAGCGCCTCTCTGAGGCTCTCTAGTGGCCAGTCTGTGTCAGTACACCACATCACCTCTGTGTGGCCATTGTCAGAAGGAAAAGTCTAAACAAGATCCTTGGAACGTCCCAACTCTGACGTCACCCTATTGAAGTTGAAAAGGTAAAGATTAGGTGAGGGTTAAGGTCAGGGTAAGGGTTGAGGTTAGGGACATCCCAAGCATCTCGGATTGCACTAAGCATCGTCAGAACAGCAGCCTTTGCTCCAACAATAAACTATCCAGCAGACATTTCAGCTGCTCCTCTCCCAGTTTGATCTTGTCTTCCAGCTTGCGCTGCTCGATGATGAGGGCTGACTTCATCTTGACAAAGTGCTGGTAGTCTGCCAGGCTCTCGTGGCTGAGGTGAGCAGCCATGATGCTGTAAACCAGGCGCTCCCGCCGGTCAAGGTTCTCCTTGAGCTCTTTGGCGTCTTCGTGTTGTCTGATCAACAACTTCCTCTTCTCTGACAGGGTACGCTGACAGAGAGAGGGCAAACAGAGGGTGCAGATCAGTAAGAGGGATACTAACAAATGCAGGGAAGCAGTTATGACGGAAGCAGTCGAAAACCTTCCTGATTAATTTACAGTACACACATCTATTAATGTTGAACATGAATATTGTAAATTGGTAAATGCAAACATCCCTTTAGTCTGGTGTGTAATACCACTATAGCTCTGAGCTAATGAGGATGAGTGTAAACCATCTAATCCTGCCTCACAAGCAGCGTGGGGATCGAGCTATGTCCTCCTGCCTTAACTTCCACCCTAGCCACTACCTTCTCTTCTGGTGTAGTGTCTTCCTCCAGACTGTTGAGAGCGTTCTCCACCCTGGCCAGTCGGCCAGACAGGGACAGCAGCAAACTGACAACCTTGTCCAGATCTCCCACGAACATCCTGAACTTGTCCAGCTCGTTGGGCTTGCAGACCCTCTGCACCACGGCCTCCACCTCGTCCCCCAGAGAGTTGTTGTCGTGGACATCCTCTTGAAGGCTCTCCCTGGCCTCACGTAGCACCTGCAGCTTCTTACCCAGGCTGTCAATCAGCTCTTGCTGTGGGGAGAAAGACAGGGACAGACAAGGGGAAGACATTGGAGAGAGCCATTTCACAAACTGAATCGTACTTGAGGAACTATTCCTTAATTCCGGAGAGCTGCAGAATGGCAGGTTTTTGTCTTGGCTCAGCAGTGAACCACATTCAGCTAATCAAAGTGTTGAAGATCAGTGGAATCGTAATAATAATAGTAATAATAAATAATAATAATAATGTTTCATTGTCACATACACCAGATGGGTGCAGTGAAATGTGTTGTTTTAGAGTAGGGCTCTTCAACCTTGTTCCTGGAGAGACACCATCCTGTAGGTTCCTACTCCAACCCTAATATAGCAGACCGATTCCATAATTAGCTTGTTGATGAGCTGAATCAGGTTAGTTACAACGGGGGTTGGCGCAAAAACCTACAGGAGGGTAGCTCTCCAGGAACAGGGTTGGAGCATTAACCTACAGGAGGGTAGCTCTCCAGGAACAGGGTTGGAACATTAACCTACAAGAGGTTGCTCTCCAGGAACAGGGTTGGAGCAAAAACCTACAGGAGGCTAGTTCTCCAGGAACAGGGTTGGAGAAAGTGGTTTTAAAGGGTCAAGTATACTACGCTGTGTCTCTGTACCTTCTTGCTGGCCAGGTTGATGTCCAGTTCGTCCTCCGAGTCTTGCTCCAGCTCCTCCAACTCGTCCTCCTGCATGTCCTTCATCTTGTTGAGCAGCTCAGCCTTGGGGGCAGATGTGCTGTAGTAAGAGGAGCTGGTCACCAGGGACCCTGTGGCAGAAGGCATGCCCTCCTCCTCTCTCCTGGAAGGGATAGAGACAGAAAGCAGAGGGTTCTTTAACCAATAAGGCCCAAGGATGTGTGGTATATGGCCAATATACCAAGGGCTGTTCTGAAGCAAAGCACGAAGCGGAGTGCCTGGATACAGCCCTTAGCCGTGGTATATTGGCCATATACTCCAGAGATGCCTTATTGCTATTATAAACTGGTTACCAACATAAATATAAGTCGTTTTGCGCCATTATTATCTGATATACACACGTCTGGAATGCTGTTTTAGCCCGTCAGCATCCAGGACCCAAACTACCTGGTTTTTAATTCTGGTTATTAGTACTGTATATTCCCTATGCAGTGCAATACTATTGAGAAGAAAGTAGGCAATAGGATGTCACGTGAAATGCAGGAGGTGATCGCTCAGTATCGATGGGCCAGAGCAACTCCTACACTTCTAAGATCGCAGAGAGGTCGGTTCAAATTGCGGGTAAAATGGAAGGTTTTATGCCCCTCCATTGTATTCAGTTGTAGTCTGTGATTCAATATATTGCCAACAGGGGGCATCCATGTTAAGACAGCCACAGTCTATGGGTTGATCAGTGTTTATAATTGGACTAATGTGTTTGTCATGAATACACTTCCCTCTACTCATCCTCTCAATGGGAAGAAACATTAACATCCCATAATGTGTTTTTTAACCCATCTGAACAAATACTGAGGAAGTGGGAGAGGAAGTCAGTCTGATAAAAACGTAAAAAACACAAAAAACAATGTGTGATTATCTCTATTATGTTATGACTACCAGTAAATGCCCAGTTCATTTGTTCATAAATGTTATAATGCTGGACTGGCAGATCCCATTCCCAGTCAGCTCACCGGTCACCCATTCCCCTGGGCGGCAATCCCTGTTTGGGGGAGACTTTCCTCCTCTGGTGCCCCCCATCCAAGATCTGCTCCCCCTGGGGGAAGATCCCCTCCATCAGATCCATGGTGGTCTTCATCTTACTCTGGTCCAAGATGTCCACCAGGGACTTATCCTTGTCCATGATGTCTCTGGCCAGCTCCTCTCTCTTCACATCCTCCTCCGAGTTACTCTTCTGAGGCTGCTGGGGACCCATGGTGGAGGTACCAGAGGGGCCGTTGGTCTGAGACTGACCAAGGGACAGGGCCTCTTCTGGGGCTACAGTGAGGGTTGGGTCCCTGGGGGGACTCTGGGGCCCATGGCGTGTGTAGGGGGTGTAGGCACGGAACAGGGAGTAGGGCTGCGGCTCAGGGGAGGGCAGGCTGGTCGGTAAGGGCGGGGGAAGGTCGGGCCCCTCTGAAACTCCAGGGGCCCTATTTTTCTCGCTGTGTAGCAGGTACTGGCGGCTCTCCCTCTCTGTGGTGCTCTCAGCATGGACGATCTTAACAGGGACCTTCTTCCCTACACTGCTCATCTCCATCACAGAGTTGGTCCTGTTCTCTGGCCTGTATAGAGAAAACAGTAGCTAGTCATAACTTACAATTAACCAATGTGTTGTGAGAAAAATGAACACATTCTTTAACCTTTAGTCTACTTTACAGCTCAGTTTACTGAAACAGGATTTTATGTCAGGAGTGAGTCACATTTACCACATCTACCATATACAAGCTTACAGTCCATGTTACTGTCTGACAGTGGACAGGTTGAGTCAATGATAATTAGAGGGATGGAACGGCGCCGTCGACTGAAAGGTCATGCAGTCAGTCAATCATATGTCCAAATAAAATTACAGCCTTCTGTCTCCAGGCTTAATGTTAATGGCCTGGCTACTGTGGCAAAAATACTGTATGAGCCCCAATGCTGAGCAGCTGAAACCAAATCATTGGGAAATGGATCATAGGAAAACTAAACCATTGCATTCTGGTCTGTGGCACATCACACCATGTAATTCCAAACAATCTTCCATGGCCTCCTCTATCAATGTGCTGCTACTACGATAAAGAAACGAGACTTCAAATGGAGCTGCCTCACGCTACAGAATCAGGAAATAGGCTCCTGCAACTAGGGGCCGTGCTGGACAAGGCTTACTGTAAGTAAAGCAACACAACACAGGACAACAATCCCCAGTTAGTTACGTAAGGCTGTACAGTAGTTTGAGGGGGAGCTGAGGAGACGGGCATAAGAACGCCAGTTAAGCTGCTTAGCGCTTACCTGCTCTGGGCTTCATCCTGCATAGACACAGAGACAGGGGGCTGGTCCGTCAACCTCTGTGGAGCAAACTGAGGAGAGGGAGAACTAGTCCCACCTGAGGAGGGAACCGTCAGACTGGCAGGCTGGTAGGAGAAAAAAGGAGAGTGGGAAGAGGGGGAGGGTGGCGGCTCTAGTGTTGAATCAGCTGCTCCCTCCTCCGTGCCCTGTCCAGCGGTTCTCCCAGGGGAGGGAGAGGGGAGCTGGGTGGAGCCCAAGGAGCAGGCTTGGTTTGAGGCAGGATCCAGCTCTGTGCCATGGGAGGAGCAGCTGCTGCTGGATGATGGTTCAGCCTGATGGGTGCAAGGGCCAGGCAGGAATTCCTGGGGAGACAGTCCGTAGGAGGAGGATGTGGTTGAGGAGGTTTCCAGGCCTAGGAGAGACCAATGTGGCATGATGATGAGGCCTGTATTCTGGGGCTTGGGAGCGGGCATTGGAGGTGGTAGTGGTTGCTCAGACACAGAGCTGTGGGTGTGATTGGAGGGGTACGGGGGGAGAGCCGGGAGGTTGTGGGCGGGGTTCGCAGAGTCACGTTTGTATCTGTGTTCGGAGGGGAGAGGGAGGGGGGTGGGGGTGGCCACGTCTCTGCTGCTGTGTGGCTCTGTGTCTGTCAGTCTTGGAATAGACTGTTGTGGAGGCTGTGGGAAGTGGTGGAGCTGGGCTGGCTGCTCTCTGCTCTCGCTCTGCCCTCTGCCAAACACAAGAGGAAACTATAAGACATCAACATACTCACACTAAGTACATATTCAACTGAAATGAGGAGCAGAGTCCTTTCTGAATTGATTTATTCATTTTTATTTTCACAAATTCAGCATATACTGTGAAAAAAAAAATGTAAATATTTTTTAATTAAAAACATATCTCTGTAATAACACCTAGGATGCAGCGAGTGTATTTATAACCGGAGACCTGAGTTGACTGTGATAACCAATCCTGTTTCAGGCTGACACTTTTAGCTGTAGCTTGACCTCCCAAACCCTAATAACTACACCTGGGCAGAACTGGCATGCTCCCCACCTTCCCTAACTCAAACTGCTATTGTTATTCAACTGTAGTACACACTCATGTACATGCGGGTGTGCGTTACTGCACCGCCAACAGGTAACTATCACCTTTAAATGTGTTCCAACAACAGGTGGATAGGTTATAACCGATCTGAGCACAGAAACTTTAGTCGAGAAGAGAATAATGTGGAATGCTCACCTGGTGGTGTAACTGCCTCCTTGCTGGTCCCGTCTGTGATCCAGATACGGGTTTTCAACAGTCTCTCTCCATGGCATAGGGATCTTCTGAAAGAAAATGCAGAACACACTGAATTGCCTTAATATAGCTGGCCCAATATAACCTTCTTTTAAAACAGCACTCTGGCCAGCTGGTTTAATGTTTAGACAATACAACATGGACTTTGATATCTATGAAACAAACTCATGCATGTCTGTGCTAATGTCAAAGGAAGTCACGCAGATCACTTCACTACCGCTACACTAAGAAACCATTTGATGGAAACGCTCACCTGTGTGTGGAAGTCTTGTGAGGGAGACGATCTGGACCTCTCGTGGACACAGACAGGCGTCTCCTCTGTACCCTGGTCCAGGATGTTGTCAGCAGAGTGGTACCTCCCCTGGGGCTTTGTGTCTGAAGCCTTCCTCTGCATGTTCCAGGTGACCTGGTACTCAGCAAAGGTCCCCAGCCTCTGCTGCTCCAGTAGGGCCTGTCTGCCTGCGGGGCTGAGGGGGTCTGGGTGGTGGTCACTGGAGGCCTCACTGGCAAGGCCCGGCCTCCAGCCCTCCTCAGTTTCGCCTGAGTGGGCTCTCCCTCTGGCCTTGCCCTCTCCGTGCTCCAAAGTGCCGGAGGTGGTGCTGGAGCTCTGCTGGCCTGACTTGTGGATGGTTGAGATGGGTCTGCAGAAGGAAGGTTTAGCAGCCATTTCAAAGAACTTCCGCCGATCTATAAATGACCGTGCTGTTCCAACAGGATGTTCTCCCTCACCCTCCACTCCGAGCTTGTTGATCTTGTCTGGCTCGGAGAACGAGTGGACCCTCTTGTTCAGAGGGAAACGCTTGCGGCCGCCAATGCGGGAGACTATGTGTGAGTTGGGTTTGGTTAACGGAGCCTCCGACCCTGACCCGGGAGGTTCTAGGTCTCTCCTCCTAAAGGATGTGGCCTGGAGGACCCTCGCCTGCGCCTCTTTGAGGTGGTCCTTGTAGGACGTGGAAAAGGAGCCATCAGAGGAGGTGGACTTCCACCCCCCCGGGTCTGTCTCCTCTTCCTCTGGCTCCTCCGTCTCGCTGGGGCAGGTCAGGGTGGCAGCACTCCGGCTTTTCTGCAGCTGGGCCCTCTTTAGCTGGATCTCGTTGCGGAGGGTGGTGGCGTATCGGTCGCTGCGTCTCGCCAATTTGCCCGTTGCTGTGTTGTCCGTTAAAGCCTCCTGTAGGGCGTGGTTGGCTTCTCCCCCGCCGTTGGATGGTGGTGGTGGTGCCGTAGCAGGGTGATTAAGAGCCTGGTGGAGAACACTCTCCTGGGCTAGAGAATGAAGCATGGGGCTTCTACTCTCCTGAGCCAGACTGTGGAGCATGGGTGTCTTTTGAGAAGAGATCTTATGGTTCTCCTGAGAGACCCACGGGTCTTCTCTCAGTGGTGCCACCTTGTGGTCCTTGGGCGGACTGGGAGAGTAAGAACTTCTAAGCTGGGCCTCTGTAGGTCTCTGGCCCTCACTCCTCCTCTCATTCTCCTCAGTGGTAGGTTTACCAGATGAGGATGAGGAATTAGAGGCTGTGTGGCCGTAAAGCAGAACATTGGCCGGTTGGACATTTCCGTTCCGCTCCTTGCTGTTGGTGTAAGCAGGCTGAGGATTAGGAGGATACTTGACCTTGTTGGTCTTGTGGGAGGAACTTGTGGAGCCCCTGTCACTGGAGCCCTTAGCTAGCTCCATGTCAGATTTCCAGACCTCTGATTTGCTCTGTCTAACACGAGTCTCTGGCTGGGCTGGCTGCTTGGTTGTGATGCAGTAGTACCGGATGTGTCCTCCGCAGTCATAGTTCTGGTCGATGGTCGAGGTGGACAGGGACGTGGTGGAGGACCTCACGTGGTTCCTGCTGTTACTGCAGTTGGTAGGGAGCTCCTGGAGGCTGTGGTAGTAGCTACCGACGCTCTGCGGCTTCGGTGGATGTGGGGCGGATCTGGTCTGCAGGTAGAAAGTGCTTTCGTCGCTGTACTGCCGCTGGTGGTTGGGCAGGCAAGTGAAGGGAGACTGACTCTGTCTCACGTCCTGGCTAGACACAGATGACAGTTTGTTTGGGTTGCTGAGCTGGTTGTGGTTGTAGTCAGGTGCTCCTGCTGCTATGTTTGGGTGGAGGAAGTCTTTCCTGCAAGGTGGAGGGTTGTAACTGCACCTAGGGTCTACACCGTTATCATGAGGGATATGGTTGCCCCGGCCTCTGTAGCTGCTGTTCTCTGGGGCCTCAGCCAGCCTGTCCACCCCTCGTTCCTGGGCCTTCATCTGCCCGTGTGGTGGAGCTCCAGGCCCCTCTGTGTAGGCAGGGTACACCTTGGTGACAGCAAAGCTGTCACTGCGCAGGGGAGGAGGAGGAGGAGAGGGGGGCGCTGCTACCCTCCTCCTCTCTGGGACATTCCACACAGGGCCTATGTGCGATCTGCCAGAGCCTGAACTGGAGTAGCGGGAGCCAGGCTGCTCCTCTGGGACTGTCCTGGGGCTCTCCGAGCCTCTGTCCCCCTGGGGCCGCTGGAGGTACCGGCTGTGGCGCTGCTCACCCGGCCTTCCATCCTCACTGGTCTGAGTCTGGACACCCTTATGGAACATGCTGCTCTCAGTTGCAGCAGTGTCAGTGTTGGCGAGGACCAGAGCAGGCTCCGGGGGAGGGCTGGTGGAGGAGAGGCAACTGAAGGCCGATTCGTTCTTCCCACCAGATCCTCCACCCCCAGAGAGAGGCTCAGCGCTACGGTGGTACCTGCTGGGGGAGAGGCATCCTGGTTGGAAGGGGTGTGAGGGGCGCTCTACTCTCTCCATATTCCCCACGGAGCTGAACTGGCTGGATAACTGGCGTAGATTCGAGTCGTGGTCCCCGCAGCTGGAAAGGTCTTTTGTGGATGCACTAGAAATAAAACAAGACATTGTGTTAATAATCTGGTTAGCAGTAGCTAAATTAGATTTCTATTAGGTATTATTAGCCATTTATTCTGTGTTTTCTTGTTCTTTGATAACTGACCTACTTTTAAATGTTTGTATATAATGACCGGAGATGAGAATCCCATGAGAATAATGGCTGCCCCTAACTCTGACGAAATGGAGTAACCATAAACTCTCAATGTATCTCAGACAAATTCTCTATGAACTGTGATGACCCTAACGGGCAGTGTCTGAGTAACAATGACACGAGAAGGAGGTCATAGATTCTTCCAGCAGCTCACCTGACTTCATGTTTGACCTGCAACACAGGTGGGGGTGCAGGTGGAGGCTCGTTGTGACTCTCTGTGGGTTCGGGGTGGTCTTCTGTAAACTTGGAGGAGTGCCATGAATGGGGCCGGGAGACTGGTTCATTCCTCCTACAGAGAGAAGGTTAAGGAAAGCATGTTATTGAAATGCAATTAAAAACAGAAGACAAACAATTCTTTCTCATTTCAGTCTCACCCCTTGAAGCGGTTCTTCCTGAAATGCATGTCGGAGAGAGGTAACAAAAATATGTCATTCAGTAGAAAAAATGAAGCAACTACTACTACAAAGAAATAAAGCATCTGAAAAGTTGTTGTTTTACATTCATTGTGTAGAAGATATGAACCAAAACAATGAAATATTAGACCTGCACAGATGAGATAGAATGTGAAGCTTTCACCGAACAAACCTGACACATAGACAAGCACCACAGACAACTACAGTACTCTACGCCAAGTAATGTAGGAAGCTGGGATGCAATGGGTGACATCAACAACAGAATGGGATTGGGTTCAAACATTGAAGGTCACAAGGGACCACTGAAGGATCGGTTTGGGTTTGCCAGTGTACTGGAGGAGGTTGCTATTCCACAATACCTCATAGAACTTCGTAATATCTTGGTGAGAAAGTTCCTGGCCACATGTTTGTCAGTTTCTGATTCTGATGGCATGGTGGTCTGTGAGGCAATATCCACCATTTTCATTTTCCTGGGCATGCAGCAGAGGAGGAACAACATACAAAATTTAGTCATTTAGCAGAGGCTCTTATCTAGAGCGACTTACAATAGTGAGCACCTTTTTTTTTCTTCCATACTGGTTTTCCAACTGAGCTACAAAGTACTGAAGATCCTCAGTATAATGTCAGTGACTGACCAATGAGAACTGTGCACCCTCTTCTGGCCAATAAGAGATTTATGCTTTATATTCATTGTATATTGAATGGTATGTAACATGGGTGACAGACCTTAATAATTAGTAGTTAATTTGGTCAACTCTTAAGACGTTTGATGAATCAGTCCTCAAAACGCAAGAGGAAACCACCATTGCAGTAGAAATCTGTGAGAAATTTCTGTTATTTAGAAAAACAACACTGACACAGAATAGAAATGACCTTTAACATGGTCTGTCTGGTGGTCAACCCACTGCCATATGGCTGTACGGCGACAGACAGAGAGATCCCTTGAGTGTAAACAGCATGGTGTAGGCGGGGGCTTAGCCTTTGAATCAATTAGAAAGATGAGATCAGTGGTTTCACACTATGTGCAAGCTGGCGTCTGTTCAACACAAACCTGGGTTCAAATACTATTTGAAATATTTCAAATACATTTACTTTTTGCTTTAGCCTGCCTGGAGTGCCAGATGGGTGGCATTTGCACTTTTACAACTATTATATTAGTTCCATTGCATCAGGAAAGTTCAGTCAAGCACAGATAAAGAATGTGAAATGATATCAAATAGTATTTCAACCCATGCATGGTCCAACAGGGCATTTTCAGTTTTAATTCACCCTGTGACCCACACCCAGTTGGAACGGCCAGAATGGACTAGACAAGAGCAACATATTGTGGACTACAGATACTGTATAAGCGTAAGGCTAAGACCCACCCACTCAAATCCTTAACCTCTCTGATCTACGATACAAGACTCCTACATTCCATCATGGGGGCCAAAGGAATGTGAAGAAGTATTTTGCTTTGCAGTCAGCCCCAAAGGAGCGCAGTCTAAAGTGGGACATCAACATTGGCAATCTTCCAAAAGCTCACACACTTGGTTCATGGAGTCAAGCTAATTTATGGGAGTGAGGCAGAGGGCAACCTGAGAAGCTCTCCTCAATAAGAAGCATAAAGAAAGAGAGCGTCAAAGACAGACCACGTAGGCACGTACGCACACCGACATGCACTCACTACCTCCTTCCCTCCAGTCAGTCAGTGGTCCTGAGAGTGGTACGCTGCCCTAACAGAACCCTAACAGAGCTCACAATAGAAATGCAAATAGTATTCTAGTCAGGAGTCCATATTGTCAGGGTTACAGCTGAACTGCCACAGCTACTCAGAGGGGAGGAGGAGGAGACGTTGGGGCTAGTTTTTGAAAATCCTCCTCCGGTTTCAGTGAAAATGACATTCAAAAACCAACTGACCCAATTGGGTGTGAATATCTAGGCTATGCGGGCAGCAAGTGTGAAACGCGTAGCCTAGACTGTAGGCTTAGATATAAACAGAATAAATCTAGAGGAAAGCTTCGTAAATACACATGGAGGGAATTAGCATTTCAAACTGAAAGAAGAGATTTATTGAAACTAAATTTTAAGTCGCTCTGCGTGGAGTTGACAGAGCATTTAGGTAGGGAGACGGATGAAAGAGAGGGAAGTCCAATGAGCTTAAGAAGAAATCAAAGAAAACTTACCAAAGAATTATCAATCACGCTGTGGTATTTCAGATGCACTCTTTTGTTGTCAAGTTCTCTTTCAGCAAATAACAGTGCCTCAGAGAGCACTGATAAAGCAGGCTGAAAATGACTGCTCCTCTCCTCAGAGCCTTTCTACGCAGTGCATTCCTTTGAGACACTTCAATGATTGACAAGGCACTTCTACAGACCCTGGTCATATTTTACAGCTTCTTTGGCAAAGGAGCTATCTGTGCAAAGGAATCTTCCACATCCATAACTTCTGCTGCATCAGTCCAATCACAGAGATCTCAAACACAGAGACAGAGAGCTCTTCTGCCACTCTTTACACACACAAACTGACTGACACTTCATCTTGGTGTGGCTCCAACAAGTGTGTTTGCTCCCAGTGTTGTATATAATAGGAGATTTCCTAGGGGATTGTGGGGATTTACCTCGGGAGGGGAGGGGTCAGGGTTATTGTCATGCCCAGGGTCCTTGCTTTAGATCAGTCTATGGGGCTCTCTCATTGGCTCACAGCCCATTCATTAACAACTCGCATGGAGTTTAAAAAGTAAGATTGCTTGCATCGTCAGTCAGCACACACACACACACTCGGTAGTCACACAGTGAATCCTGGCACGTGGCAGTTAGCTTGGACATTAATTGCAGTTAGCTTGGACATAAAGATTTGTTTTAAACAGCTCCCATTCCAGAGGAATATGTCAAGCTGATTTGATGACAGCATTACAAAACAGGCAATTGGCAACCAACCAATGCACACCACACAGTTGGAAAGTATGCTGTATCGTAGCAACGAGACCGAGATCTCCACTTAATTAACGGAGTCATAGGTCAGCTGACAATGGAGAGAATACAGAAAAACAACTAATAGTACGCTCTCTCGTAAGTGAACACCGTAATGACCTTGACGGCAGAAAGACAAGGCCAAGATAACTAACTACTTAACTAACTACTTGACTTCACTATCTGAATGATATCAGTCATGGTGGAAAACACAGCAACTCGATACAGAGGGAAAAGAAAAAGGCACCCGTAGAGATTATTTAGTCCTGCAGTCGAAGAACAAGCGTCATTGGCAGATATTCCACCATTACATTCCAGAATGGCGAGGGGGTTGGCGGTTGATGTATGTAAACCAAACACTGCAAGTCCCTAGACACAATCAATCCCAGTTTAAAATAACAGTAAACATTTATAAGAGAAAGAGCTATTTTTCAACTGGCTCAGATAACCAGCGAAAAACCAGTGACTCTAATAAGGACGTAGAACTGTTGAATCACCACCTCGCTGGACAGAAGAACCAACCCAAACAGAATCAGGCAGTGTGCCCTGCTATGGCTCGGCCCGCTGAGCCCCGCTGCCTGGTTTATAAAATGGGGGCTGAATGAAACAAGCAACACAATAGAAAGTGCAAGCGTAATCACAGCTGGGCTTATCATCTGGTTACAGAGAGGAGACCTCAGCATCAGGCTCCACACCCACGTTACATGCCGTTCTGTTCCTACAGGGTTCAGATACCAGTCTGTAAAATAAGTGGGTATAGTATGTGGCAGAGGAACGACGGTCAGTCCTCTTTACCCTCATTCTACAAAGACATCTGGAACAATAAACTGATGGCCTAATAAGTCCTAACACAGATCTGATAAAGTCACCCCAAAAATGTAAAGCGTCTGTCTCAGAGCAAATGCTTACTCTAGAGTAGAACAGTTTGTCTTTGTTTGTGTGGGAGTGGAGGTAGAGGGGAGAGTAGGGAGGCCCTCACTGTCATGTTAATGGTTCAGTGTTAATCCAGGGCTTTGCCTGAGGATGGGCGACTCCCTGCCTGACAGAGTAAACACTATAGGATTTTCTTCTCCCTCCTCACATGTTTAAGTTGACTATACAACACCTCCTAAAGGACAATTTAACCACATAGCCCAATTCAATTAAAAGTTGGAGGAAAAGTTGGAAAGATGTGCTTGTTTTATTTTGGCTGTCAGCAACCCGGTTTTCAAATCTGATCATGGATGGAGGACAAAGCTAGTGTGTGACATAGCTATAATAAAGCAATATAGACAATTGTCATTGTACAAAAATTACGATTTTTGAAACACTAAGACTCCTAAAAGATGAGCTTTACAGCAGATAGTTTCAGTGTCCTCCTTGTCCTGTGAGTCTTACTTCTAGATAACTCTTACCATTAAAGTGAATAACAGAGAAAAGCATACCTGAAATGATGTCTTCAGTGACGTCCTATTCCTACCCTCTCAATCCAGGCATATCAAGGGAGATAAAACAGCAACCACCCCCAGAGCCTGACTGTCCTCTGACTACACTGCCTTCCCAAAGCAGAGATGATGAAAACAATGAGCTCTAGTGAGACAACCTATCCCAACTAGCAATGTCAACTCACCTAGGCAACATGGAACGTTCCACTTTCCACACCAAGCGGGGGGAGGCTAAATCTACAACACATTAAAAGAGTTAATACAGTAAAAGACCATCTATCCAGATACTCCACAAACTATGGAGTCTACACCAGAAATAAAGCATATTATTTTACACTGGTTCATAGAGGATTTGCATAAGATTTTACCTGGTACAATCAGTCAATTCCCACCTTTTCAAAAACATTTTAACAGCGTTTACTACTTTGCCCTCTCTCTAAGCGGAGTGAGTTCATGCCTGTGGCTTTACAGGTTGTAATAGGATTCAGGCATTAAGACGCTGGAGCCAGTCAGCAGGGACCTTGTACGATGTCATGAGGCATGAGTTTACACTAAAACTACTAACATATTTCATTGGATTCACATTCTAAACATTTTTTTAAAAATCCGTTTTATGCAAGTACGTGCCTCAAGAGTGGCCTACTATACTATAACACACTTAAACAGAGAAAAAAACATGTTTATAAGAACACAAAAACCCCAAAGAGAAATTCAACTACATATAAAAACCATTCTGATTTTCATAGAGCACTTTGAGTTACATGAATTCACTAGGCTTATAGTACATATAAAACTTATTAAAAATTATATATATATATATAAAAAAAGCAAATTCATCCACTAGATGGCATGTTGTTGTGCCTCTTCTACTTATCCCATGTTTTCTGCAGTTGTTTGTTCTGGTTAGCAGCAGGGAGTGTGGAAGACCAGAGTCCGGAGAGATTAAATGACATTAACAGCAGAATACAACACAGAGGTGTGAACGTCTGATTGAGGATAATCAATACTGGATGCCTAAATCAAATCAGGGTTGATCCATCATTGCCCCCCCATTCAATTCACTGTGTGTGAGAGAGGGTTAAAGTCTAAAATCCACAGGGGGGTTCACAAAGAATTCACCTAAGAATACTCTGCATGCCTTTTAGACCAGCATTCGGTCATTAGCTAGTTACTGGTGGTGCCAAAACACAACGGGTTGGCAGTTTGGCCATGGTCTATTCACACACACAATTCCTTTCACACACACAGGGGCCCTGCCGGTTGAGTGGTGACGGTCCCCTACCACCACCACCAGCTGTCTCTGGGTCTATCTACGTCAGGGACAGCCAACAACACAGCCACAGCCAGGCAGCTAGACCAACCAGCCAGGACCCTGGAATTCAGACAAAGCCCCTGGGAGAGCACTGGTTTGTCCTGGCTCCCCAAACAATGACCCTAACTGGCCCTCTTTGTGTGATTGACAGGGTGCACTCACATGGAAAATGGTTCCCCTTTTGTTCCGTGGTCCCTTCTCTAATGGTGTGATGGGCTAGCTAGTGTATCACACGTCTGTGGCCGACTGATAAACTAGAGGAGTCTCAAATGGCGCTATAGTGCTTGAGATGTGCGCAAGTAACATAATTATTGTGCTTAAATTGATGTTTTACCTTCAATTGCCAAGTCATCTCAGAAAACCTTGTCATTTGGCATTGAAAGGGTAACATTCCTGAGTAATGAATGAGTCATAATGAGGAAGTGTTTGACCTGTAGTGGGGCAGTCGGCGCTGAAAGTCAGAATGATTAAGGGTCTGTCAATGGGATTTAAAAGTGTAAGAAGCATAAGGGAAACAGAGCCGATGGGTGTCTCTGGACAGAGTGATGTCTGATGATGACAGAGAGCCGAGGTAAAGTGGGCTAAAGGTCCTCCATGTTTCGAAACTTGGCATATCTCGCTCTGCCCCTACTCCCCAGATACTCCTCTGTGCCATTTAAGAGTTATTATCTAACCTGAAATAACAGCTGTGACACACAGAGAGAAGTCTGGACAATGGGTCCATTGTCTTCCTCAGCCAATGAGCAGAGAGGCCTAGTCAGTCTCTACAGGACATGCAGCCCCCCTGCCTAAGTCATGACATGGGCAGTATATTTCTGCTGTATACAACCTATGTGAATTCCAAATGGCACCCTATTCCATATACAGTGCACTACTTTTGACCAGAGCCCTACAGGCCCTCGTGAAATGTATTGCACTATAGAATAGGCTACCATTTGGGACACAACCCTAGACAGCCAGCCAGAGGAGCATGAGAAAAACCACAACACTGGAGCTAAGTCTGGCTTTTCTAGTGTAAATATACACTCCAAGGCACTAGATATTAGTGTTGCACTGTATACCAAAAGTTCTGTACTTTTTCGACATTAGAGCATGAAAAACGGTTTGGTACTAGAATTTTTTATTTTCTGTACTTCTGTCAAATGTGTCACGGATCAAGTCTGTCTATCCGCGCTGCCAAAACGAACGAGTGTGCTCGCATACTCCCTTAAGTACTGTTTGTCCATTTTGTGACGGCGTAGCCAGCAATACATTCAATTAATCTAACTCAAGAAATCTGTCTTTAATTTGATGCCCCCCCCAAAAGAGCTTAGTCGCGCAATTTTACATCTAACTAAGTATTTTTATGTGAAAAAATGTGCATGAAAATGACTCATCTCTCATTGAATAACAACAAAGACTATTGAAGAATCACTACAGTTGACCAAACGCCGACAAATGGGCGTAGACTTCAGCTCTGAACTTCGGCTTGTCTCCAGAAAAAAATGCGGTGTGCCTGAACAGCCTAAAAAATGACTTGCTGAAGTCCAAAACGACACAAAATGTCGTCATAATATAAGCACGAACTGTACCGAATGTTTCTGCATGCGGACGCCTTTATAGCGCGAGCACACAGTGTCTGCTCCACAACCTGCACTGGGAGTCCTGGGCTGTTAACTTCTATGCAGCATGAGTGGGGAGCTCACACACTTGAATAATGTGACACTGAATGTAAAAATGTTGAAACTGTTCACAAAACAATCTCCATACAGGCTATAACACTTTACTATGCAGGAAGATACCAGTAGCTTCCAGCTTTGTAGGCTATAACTTCCCTTTCTAGCTTACAGCTGAAGCTAACGTCAATTCACTACTCTCTGGTACTTTGTTTGAGAAACCATAATGAAAAATATGCTTATTTCAAAGCAGATTGCCACCAAAACTTGACTCATTCGCTTAAATCAATATCTATTCCAAAAACGATCTATTCTGCCTCAGCTTATTGACTGTGTGTGAGAGAATAGATCTCTGACGGCCACCCCACCAGTGTTGCCAACACATTTTCAGGGTAAATTGCTTCAGGCAGGTTGATTTGTTGCTAAATGACGTTGTGATGTCATTGCGTGATATCGTGAAATTGCGTCATTACGTAGAATACACACTAATGTTACTCAAATTGCCATCTCTGAACACATTTATGAAGATTTTACACTATTGTGGAGAGATGTACTGTTTGGATTATTTACATACAATAGAAATAAGCAGAATCATTTTTATGTAATTAATTTCATTATTCTTTTGGCCAAATTTCATATACACAAATGTAAATTTACAAACAGAAAACCACATTTTCGTACCCTACAAAAAGAAATTGAACTGTATTTTAAGACGGTTAAATGCTCTACTAACAAAAAAGCTGTTAGAATTGTAAATATATGCATGTCCCTTAAGGTCCTTGTATAATTGTAATGTGATATTGTACCCCCTAGCTCGATTGTCTATTGTTTGTAATCTATGTATGCTTGTGTTCCCTCATGTGCTTTATGTATTGATTTGATATTACAAATTAAAAATACATTTAAAAAAAATAATAATAATAAAAATACATTTAAAAAAAAAATTAAATTAAAAAATTGACTGGCCATCTCGTCAAAAAATATGATTTGACATTTGTTCAGGTACAGACTCCCACTCTTTTCTGTACTTCTGGCTGTACAATTTTGATTGAGACATGTTGATTGATGTTGCAAGTTCTGTTCAAGATCAAACATTCGTGACCAACTACATTCATTGGGTTTTGCTCGTAGAATCCGTACTACAGCTGCTGCAGTCAGCCAACAATGATTTGCAATTTACTGAAATTGTTGCTGCCTGTGCACGGGCTAAGCGCCTGCTGCTGACGTCACTCACAACGCACTTTTGCAGCCAGGCACGTGTGTTGTGACTGAGTGTGTGACAGAGAAAATAGTTTTTGTGTCATTTAGAGGGGAAAATTCGTGCATTTTGGCATTTGAGTCACTTTTCAAAAGTTGCTAAAAGTTCAAAATACAATTTTAAAAGTAGCTAAATTTGTTGCTAGGTGCTGTTTGACAAAAACGTTGCCAGGGTAGTCTGAAAGGTTGCTAAATCTAGCAACAAAATTGCTAAATTGGCATCCCTGCGCCCCACTCTTGCTAATGAATTTGCTAATGAATGACGTCATTACTGGTTAAAGAGACTTTTAAACAGCACTTTCCCTATTGGGCAGTCTTCAATGTTCTCTACACTGGCTTTCTCTCACTGTTGTGTGAATGGGTTAGTTTGCTCACATAATATAAGCCATGCATCCTTTCCTGTTGGGTAGATATCTGTAAAAAAAAAAAAAAACTTCACACTGCTTTACTAAGCATAGTAGATATCATGGATAAAAGAGTGTAAAAAAAAACGTTTTTAAAAATAAAGACAGAAGTTAGCACCTAGTCCTAGTGTTACCATAACAAGCTGTGGCCTTGCCCTTTGTGGTTAAGTAATGATCAGTTAGCATTCAACTCTTCCAGTTCAAACTAAGGTATACTGTACTTTATGACCAAGCAATATTCTTTAAATGACATGTGTCTAGTATAATGACAGTCCTGTATATGTGTGTCAGTGGTTAGAGTTGCACCAATATATAGTCCCTGTGACCATACACATCATCTTCACACATACAGAACCAGTCAAAAGTTCATTTGGACTTAGTGGGACTCACTAAAAATCATTTGTTTTTCCAACAGGACAATGGCCAAAAAACCACACTTCCAGGCTGTTTGACCAAGAAGGATAGTGATGGAGTGCTGTATCAGATGACCTGGCCTCCACAATCACCCAACCTCAACCCAATTGAGATGGTTTGGGATGAGTTGAACCGCAGAGTGAAGGAAAAGCAGCCAACAAGGAACTCCTTGAAGACTGTTAGAAAAGCATTCCTCATCAACCTGGTTGAGTGTGCCAAGCTGTCATCAAGGCAAAGCTTGGCTACTTTGAAGAATCTCAAATATAAAATATATTTAGATTTGTTTAACACTTTTTTGGTTACTACATTATTCCATGTGTGTTATGTCATAGTGTTGGTGTCTTCACTATTATTCTACAATGTAGAAAATAGCAAAAATAAAGGAAAATCCTGGAATGAGTAGGAGTGTCTAAATGTTTGACTGGTACTGTACATAAAATATAGTTAACAAACCCCAACAAAGGTCAATGTGTGACTGCATCTTGTCCGCAACACCAATTACAACTGCTTTATGTATCATCCCAGCAGGTCAAAGTGTGTTGAAATGATACATCACCCAGCTGGTTCTGAAATGCCCTTTCTGAATGCAACGACTACAGTACACAGGACTCCTCGTTTCCAAGATAGTGTCTTTGTGGGTTAAGGTTAGCTTGTTTGACACTTTGCAGACACATGAGTCCAGAGTGAAAGTAATTTGTACAAAAAACACTCTTCCTGATATGCCCAACTTTTGTGTGCTGAATTTGGTATTGGTGTGTCAGTTTAAGATAAAACAATATATTAATGCATATCCGTAAGTGGGATGTATATACGGTTTTAAACACAGGGCACTTCTCAGCACAATGGGAGAGATGGTACCCAGCAATCACTCTATGATAGTGCCCATTGAGAAATCTTGTATTGTACTCTTATTCAATGTCTGTCATATTCAATTCAATAGAAATGTATTGTGCCTAGGTGTAAGTGCAATTTAGTTGCAGCTCATAGCCTACCTTCGGACAACCAGGGCGAGGGTCTTGTGGGAGCTCTTGACCAGACAGACGGCCTCCTGCCTGGATCCACTGATGGGAACTGTGTTGATGTTGACGATCTCATCTCCCACCTGCAGGCTGACTGTCGCCGCCTTGCTGCCCTCCTCCACCTGAATCACACAACAGGAATGTTTAATTAAAGGTGTTTATAAGTAGTTTATTCATCCTTAATAAAACAGTTATAACATACTGGGGCAAATTTTGAGATTTTGTGACTGGTAACATTTCTGAAGTGAAGAGTATAAGAAAACAATTGCACACAGATAGTGTTGGCAGGGGAAAGGGGCACAGTCCAGGGATGCTGTCTGATAGTGACGTGGATAAAATAACATGTTAGACTTAATTTCTCATTAGTGAAGTATATTTTAATAACAGTTCACTTTCCATAGTTCATCGGTTTAGAAGAATATCACATTCCATCCAGACTGTTGACAGGACCTTCTCTTCAACCCTGCCATGCTGGCATTGAGTCAACTTCATTAAAAATGGTCCCATCATATCCACCCTTCCAAATCCCCTCTATCCAGCCCCGTCAACGTTCAGAGGGGGACGAGTCTACTACTGACAAGCAAATGGAGCAAGTTACAAAGTACTGTGAGATGTATGATTTTGTAAATTCTATAAATCTAAAATGAACAAGATGGATTGTTATTTTCTATAGCTTCTGAATGTGACAAACAGCTGGAGAACACAAGCAATATGGAGTAAACCCAATCCCTGTAAGAGATGGTGGCCAGTGACCATGGATCTGTGCTCAGTCCATTGTGTCCAGCCTGCACTGGAAGAATTATACTGTGGCAACCTGAGAGCTCTGATAAAAAATTTAACCATAAGCAACTTGAGAACGGTTGGAGCAGACTTGTTGCACATTCCATCACTTATTCTCTACACATACAGGAGTACAGGACAGGAGAGGAGAATGGAAACTGATAAACAAACTGTTTCCTCATTCTGTTGGAGAGCAGCACTGACTGAGCCAATCCTGGTCTGCCAAACACACCTTATCTTCACTTCTGCATTCCCCACTGGTTCCTGGCACTGCTGTGATGAGTATGGAAGACAGCCGCAGCCCCCCACCCACCCACCCAAACACACATAGAACAAAACTAGCGGTGGCTAGAGGAGATGTGCTCAAGACATTGACCAGGGCAGAAGTTTAAAGGTGAAAATGTGCAACATACCACAGGCATAAAAGGTGTGGGGACAGCCCCAACTATTTATGGACTGAGAAAACATGTCAGTGTTTGATGAAACACACACAGTTAACCAAACAGGAAACTACAGTGATGTTCCAGTGTCTAATCTCCACACAGCCTTATTTTCATATCAGGGGAAACAGGAAAGGTAAAAACCCATCTGTGACAGTGGAGAAATAAATATATTTATATTGTTTTTATTTGCATGATTGATCTATGGTACTTGTTATTGTTGTTAATTTGCACATTGCTGTTAATTTGCACGTTGTTAACTAGTGTGGCTGAAGTTAAGTCAATACGGTTCTCTGTATTTGTCTTCATCCTAATCATCATCATAGATAGATAGATAGATAGATAGATAGATAGATAGATAGATAGATAGATAGATAGATAGATAGATATACCTTAGTTATGAGCAGTGGTTCTCGGTGCTCCAGGCCCCCTCTCAGAGTGAACCCCCAAGGGGCCCCACCAAACAGCATGACATCCACAAATCTATATTCAACATCATCCTTATTCCTGTCCCCGACAGCCGTGAATATGTCCGCGTCTAGGAAGGCTTTGACTTCTCTGGCTGACATCCTTAACTCGCTTCTGTAGTCGACGACGTCCATGGTGTTGAAGAGGGATGGGAATTCTGACAATCAGAAGTTCCCGACCAGCCCCCGTTTTATTTCACAAGAGAAATATCAACTAACTTAGTCACTATAATTTGCTGTCATATGTGAACACCTGCCTTACTCGACAATGCGTTTAGCTGATGAATAACAACAACGCTCAGCTTGTACAGTTGTAGTTTATCCTGGTTAAGACAGCGAATCGATATAAACTGTCCTCTTTCTTTCCTTATGTTTTCCATCACAGACATATTTTCCCCGTCACTCATAGTAACCAACGGTGACGAAAAAACATAGACCTACCCTCCTCTCCAATTGTGCCTATTCAACAGGCATAATTTGATGCCTCACGCGTCGTTTTCAACCAGCTGGCTTCTCTTTAAGCAAACAACAACCCAAAGTTTTGACACGTCTGAAAAAAAGATGGTTAATGTTTTAGAAAGAAAGAAAAATATTAAATCAAATAATTTAGGCAAGCCTACTCGAGGAGAACAAGAAAATAAGACGGAGTTCGGTGAAAACCCAGTGTTGAAGGTCTGCACGGGACAGGCACCTGCGACGAGACACCTGCGCAGACAGAAATAGTAATGGCGTATTTTTGTATGCACTATAATCCGCCATGGTTCGTTCGATAAACGCCTATGGAGAAAATGAATGGTGTTTTTGGATTAACTCCGAAAATAAACTATGGTAAATACGGGCTTCGAACATTTTATTCTATGAGATCATCTTCCTCAACTAATGTCACTTTGTGAGTTTTGACGAATTTATGTCATTAAAAAAACAAACACTAAGGCTTCATAATTCGCTAAAGTAATGTTAACTGACGGATACTATATCAAAGAACAAAACGTACAAACTCTCCTAAACTTGTGTTAACCTCAGACCTTATTTTTGGCGTTTGTCCCAAAACGGTATTATTTTGCCATTCAGTTTTCCCATAGGGATGGCTGAACGAAGCAGATGTAACTCATTTCCGGGTTTTAGGACCACAAGCTGGCGAGCAGAGGCGCGCGCTCTGGTCTAGCCGCGCGTGCTCGATCGTCAGACGAACATTATTAATGATTAAGATCTCTTTTGAGTTTCTCATGTGCAACATTTAATCAACACGTTTTTATTCCATACGATAAATGCCTATCTACCATTAAATATATTTGAGATTGTACTGCCCCCCAGTGGGGAGAAAAAAAACGTTCAAGAAAGTTTGTAAAATCGTATAGGTTCTTGAATGCAGCCAAATGCCTGCAATCACTCATGTGACCCGTTCGGGATGTTTTGTGTTTTTTTTTAGCAACGTCATTGTAATCAGAGGCCGCACGAAGACATTCCTGCAGAAGGTGATTTCGTCGCTTGGTCTAACATTTAGGTTTAAAAAATGGTGAAAGTAACATTTAACTCGTCCTTTGGACAAAGGGATTTGAAGAAAGGATGCAATGCCGAAGCGCTTATTCCGGAGGAGAGGGTGAGTTGAGCTGAACCAATGTGGTTAATATTTGTTGCAACAAACGTGGAAGACGCAACTGTAACCGTTCAAACAACGTATAACCATAACTGAAACAAAGTAACGTCGATTAGAAACATGTCTAGCTAGACTCTTGATAATTCAACCCATGACACGGGCGATGTCGGAAAATGGCTGCTACACAAATCATTTTCTGCAGACTGAGTGTTGTTCGCAGTTCCTGGCCTGGGCAGGACCGTGTTAGCTTTTCGATTCGGTGTTGATTTAGTAGAGGCCTGACATACCTGAAGAACATTCAGGTCGTCTTTCCTATTCATTCGAACAGTTCTTCCTGTTTTGGTTATGAAGAGTAAAATATAAATGCATTTATGTAGACGCCATAGACAGTCGTGATCTGAATTGACCAAATTAAGTGTATTCATGTCTTAAGTTCGGTGTGTTGTCTTTCCTCCTGACAAAATGCATGCTGTGTACAGACGTTTTTGTTAACCTATCAATTGTTAGTAGATGCTGTATCAGCAATAAGAAGCATGTGAGTCCAAACTCACCCCAAGCGCATGGATTCATGTTTACGGTTGGCGCAGGGTATTGCCCGATTTAATCGGCCTATTTATTTATTTGTAATAATGACGATTACAACAATACTGAATTAACACTTATTTTAACTTAATATAATACATCAATAAAAATCAATTTAGCCTCAAATAAATAATGAAACATGTTCAATTTGGTTTAAATAATGCAAAAACAAAGTGTTGGAGAAGTGCAGTGCAATATGTGCCATGTAAGAAAGCTAAGGTTTAAGTTACTTGCTCAGAACATGAGAACATATGAAAGCTGGTGGTTCCTTTTCACTTGAGAATTCAATATTCCAAGGTAAGCGGTTGTAGTTAGTATTTGTAGGACTATTTTTCTCTCTAGCAATGGTATTTCATATACCTTTGACTATTGGATGTTCTTATAGGCACTTTAGTATTGCCAGTGTAACAGTATAGCATCCGTCCCCTCTCCTCGCCTCTACCTGGGCTCGAATCAGGAACACATCGACAACAGCCACACTCGAAGCAGCGTTATCCATTGCTCCACAAAAGCCAAGGGGAATAACTACTCCAAGTTTCAGAGCGAGTGATGTTTGAAATGCTATTAGCGCTCACCCCGCTAACTAGCTAGCCATTTCACATCGGTTACACCAGCCATTAGGCTGATAGGCTTGAAGTCATAAACAGCGCTGTGCTTGAGGATAGCTGCTGGCAAAACGCATGAAAGCGCTGTTTGAATGAATGTTTACGAGCCTGCTGCTGCCTACCATCGCTCAGTCAGACTGCTCTATCAAATCATAGACTTAATTATAGCATAATAACACACAGAAATACGCGCCTTTGGTCATTAATATGGTCAAATCCGGAAACTATAATTTCGAAAACAAAACGTTTATTCTTTCAGTGAAATACGGAACCGTTCCATATTTTATCTAACAGGTGGCATCCCTATGTCTAAATATTATTGTTACATTGTACAACCTTCAATGTTACAATCTGGGGAGAAGGGTCTTGATCAGGGAGGTGATCAAGAACCTGATGGTCACTGACAGAACCCCAGTTCCTCTGTGGAGATGGTTGTCCTTGATGAAAACCTGCTCCAGAGTGCTCAGGACCTCAGACTGGGGAGAAGGTTCAGCAGTAATAGCACATTTTCCACTCTGATCCTCAACACGTGGGCCCCTCAGGGGTGAGTGCTCATTCCCCTACTGTACTCCCTGTTCACTCATGACTGCACGGCCAGGCATGACTCCAACACCATTAAGTTTGCTAATGACACAACCGTGGTAGGCCTGATCACCGACAACGATGAGACCTGACACTGTGGTGCAAGGACAACAACTTCTCCCTTAACGTGATCAAGACAAAGGAGATGATTGGACTACAGGAAAAGGAGGACCGAGCACGCCCCCCTTCTCATCGGTGGGGCTGTAGTAGAGCAGGTTGAGAGCTTCAAGTTCCTTGATGCCCACATCACCAAAGTAACATGGTCCAAGCACACACAGACAGTCGTGAAGAGGGCACGACAAAACCTATTCCCCCTCAGGAGACTGAAAAGATTTGGCATGGGTCCTCAGATCCTCAAAATGTTTTACAGAGCATCCTGACGGGTTGCATCACTGCCTGGTATGGCAACTGGTTGGCCTCCGACCGCGAGACACTACAGAGGGTAGTGTGTACGGCCCAGACTAGTCATAGACTGTTCTCTCTGCTACCACACAGCATGCGGTACCGGAACGCCAAGTCTAGGTCCAAGAAGCTTCTAAACAGCTTCTACCCCCAAGCCATAAGACTCTGGAACAGTAAATTAAATGGCTACCCACCATTTGCGTTGTCGTTGCCCCCCATTGTTATTTACTGCTGATCTTAAATGATTTGTTCTTCTTATCTCAATTTGTTAGGGACTTTTTAAAACTGCATTGTTCGTTAAGGACTTGTAAGTAAACATTTCACTGTAAGGTCTACTATACCTGTTGTATTCGGCGCATGTGACAAATACTTTTGATTTGAAGATTGACCTTCCAACAGGACAATGACCCTAAGCACATAGCCAAGACAATGCACGAGCGGCTTTGGAACAAGTCTCTGAATGTCCTTGAGTGGCCCAGCCAGAGCCCGGGCTTGAACCCGATCAAACATCTCTAGAGAGACCTAAAAATAGCTGTGCAGTGCCATTCCCCTTCGAACCTGACAGAGCTTGAGAAGATCTGCAGAGAAGAATGGGAGAAACTCCCCAAATACATGTGTGCCAAGCTAGTAGCATCATACCTAAGAAGACTCAAGGCTGTAATCACTGCTTTGTCGTTGTGGGATATTGTGTATAGATTGATGAGGGAAAACAACGATTTAATCCATTTTAGAATACAGCTGTAAAGTACCAAAATGTGGAAAAATGGAAGTGGACTGACTACTTTCCAAATGCAAAGTATCTGGGTGGATACATGGTTCCATTGGAAATAGAATGCAGATGAGATTACAAGTCGATAGAGAATCTGAGTGAGTTGAGGAATAATAGCAGAGGAATGCAGCAGCCAGGGACAGACCTGGGGAGAAAATGCCCCTGCATAGAAAGACCTGGCCATCATGTCTGTTTCACCTGTAGGGGAGCAGTTTGGACAGTCAGACGGGTGAGATTAAATGCTAATATCCTGGATAAGGTGTCAGACTAGTGAAGGTCTGTGACATGACCAGACAGCATGGTCCACAGAGACCATCCACGAGCCACCTCCTTATTCCTGACCTGTAGCCATGTTAATAAGCTAACCTGAAGTGAGGAGTGTACGAGCATGGGGATCTCTTAGATCTGTTTCCTCATCTGATCTCCAGGGAGAGCTAGAGCTGTTGACATCCACTCTTTTGTTTCAATACGAACCCCACCCCAACTCTGCATAAACAACTTCAGCAAGTTCAGGAAAAGGGCCTGCCGCCAAATTACAACATGTGCCCCTGGGCTCCGTAATATTAAAGTGAGGGAGCAAAAACGACAGAGATGGTGGAGAGGCCTACAAGATAAGGCAGTAAATGAGTAATGGTTAGAAATAATGTCTTGAAGAAGTCGATGATGGAAAGGAGGTGTGAGGTCACAGAGAAGCGAGGGAGGGTTGGTGAGAAAGGGAGGGAGGTTTAGCTGTGTGTTTTGAAGGGTACGTTACATAAGCACCCCTCTCACTACTACCATACTCCAACTGATATCCACAGAACACACCACAGCTGTATTGTGCTTGCATAGTAGTCACACTATTTGAATCAAACACCGTTTGGCTTTGTTGTGTTGGAGCAATTTTTATTTGAACAACAAAGAGGATGTATAGAGGTCAGTTTTCTTAATGCTAGCCATGATTCGTCTGGGCTGACATAGCCTACTGTTCATTGAGAATGGTTGATGGGTTGAACCTATGTAATGGAACACAGGCAGACATGCGGGTATTGCGAGAGGCTGTCTGTAGGCTCTACTCTGTATGTTATAGAGGACCACAATGGCAAGAAGTCTTTTTACTTTGTTTTATGTATCCTCTGCAATTTTAATATAGGCCTATGTACTTTATCTGTTGCCTGGTGTAATGTATTTTAAATGATCAAATCAAATGTGCATGTACTATATTTGTCTTCTTCCTCTCAGGACCTGGAGGATGGCATGCGAGTGCGTCGCCAGTCCAAGGTGTGCTGCTGGTACAGGTGCCTGGGCCTGGCTCTCATGCTGTCAGGTGTGGTGGTGGGAGGGGCCTACCTTTACAAGACCTACATACTGGTGAGGGACTGTTGGTTAGACCCCTATTATGCCATAGGCTCAACTATATACTGAACAAAAATATAAACGCATCCATTTCAATGGTTTTACTGAGTTACAGTTCATATTGGGAAATCAGTCAATTTAAATATTCATTAGGCCCTAATCTATGGATCTCACATGATTGGGCAGGGGCGCAGCCATGGGTGGGGCCAGCCAATCAGAATGAGTTTTCCCCCACAAGGGCTTTACTACGGACAGAAATACTCCTCAGTTTCATCAACTGTCGGGGTGGCTGGTCTCAGACGATCCCGCAGGTGAAGAAGCCAGATGTGGAGGTCCTGGGCAGGCGTGGTTACGTGTGGTCTGCGGTTATCATACCAATTAGACGTACTGCCAAATTCTCTTAAATTAAATTCTCTGGCAATAGCTGTAGTGGACATTTTTGCAGTCAACATGCCAATTGTACTCTCCCTCAACTTGAGACATCTGTGGCACTGTGTTGTGACAAAACTGTACATTTTAGAGTGGCCTTTTATTGTCCCCAGCACATGCGTAATGATAATGCTGTTTAATCAGCTTCTGAATATGCCACACCTGTCAGGTGGATGGATTATCTTGGCAAAGGATTAATGCTAACAGGGATGTAAACAATTTTGTGCACACAATTTGAGAGAAATAAGCTTTTTGTGTTTATGGAACATTTCTGGGATCTTTTATTTCAGCTCATTAAATGTGGGACCAAGACTTAACATATTGCGTTTTTATATTTTTGTTCAGTGTAGTTAAAGATGCCTTTCCTTGGTTATTTGATACATTTGCATATGCTGTGGGCTGGTTTCTCAGACACAGATTAAGCCTAGTCTTGGACTTTTGAATCAGCCCCTAATCGGGAGATATTTCTGGGAAACCAACCCAGTGTGCTAGCTATCTACAGTGTTGGTAAGGTAGAGCGAGTCAGGGTGAGAGACAAGTCCTCACTGTTGTCGTCTTCCCGTGACTTCCTCAGGAGCGCAGGGTGTATTGGTGCGGGGTGGATTACCTTGAGCAGGACTACATGGTTCAGGACGAGGACGTCTTGCCCTCTGCGCTGAGACACATCCAGGAGAGCATCCGTGTGCTGGAGGAGGTGGAGCTAATCAACGTGCCTGTGCCCGAGTTCTCAGACAGCGACCCGGCCGACATCGTCCATGACTTCAAAAGCGTGAGAAGAGAACACTGCTACACACACACACACACACACACACACAAAACCAGGTTTCCATCCAACCTTTTTTATGCGACTGAAGTGCATGTCGGATAGTCACGACAGGCCGAAACTGAACATTTGTCGGTCAACTTTCCAAATGTCGACAACCATAAATACACTAGACAAGGTGAGCTCTTTTGTGTTAGTAAAATTAATTGTGAGAAAAGTCGGTGGAAATGCTTTTATGTGCAAATATTGATATAATAACCATCACATCGAAGTAAACTTGGGTCACTCGATGACATGCACCTCTCACTGCGACTTGTTTGGGAACCATGCAGTTTTAGGCTACAGATTAAATCCGTTTTGAAGAACTTCGGAGTGGTGAACGTGGAAGGTAATGACCACGGTGCACCTTTCCAATAAATATCCAGAGTCTTATTCTGGCGACATGATCAGCAAATGCTTGGCTGCCGTTTTGACAAATCAAAAATCTTGCTCTTTTGTCCATAATCTTGTCGTGTAGGCTCATACTCCCATATGTATCTGAGTTGTTGGCTTGAGCACATTTGGCAATACCGGAGTGGGCACACTGAAAATCTGATGGAAACCCATTTAACTAGTATGTTTTTATTTGGTTCATGGGAATTTAACTGCAAACGGTGTTAAGTCATCAGGCACAGCCTTTTATCCACAGGCTAGTCAATTTGATGAATTTGATGAAATGCATCTCTGGTGGGCGCATGTTGTTTTTATGTGGATTTTTAGAAAATTCACATTAATCTGTTTAATTGGATGGAAACCTACACACACACACACAGCGGTGTGAATTGTTGTTGAGAAATACTGCATATGTGACATCAGAGCTCGGTCTATCTAGCTGCTACCAGGCATTTACGGCTCAAAGAGGAAAGTAATTCCTCCAGCGTATTATCCGTCAAACTCTGATTTCTAGAAACCGGTAAGTGTTCAGTACTGTGTTAATAAAACATGTGCTGAATTGAAGTTGAACGTGATCGTGTGTGTTGAGGTCTGAGGTTTGAATGTAAAGTACCTCCGGGTGTTTTTGTAGCGTTGGATCGAATTCCTTTCCTCCTCCTCAGAGGCTGACAGCCTACCTGGACCTGAGCCTGAACAAGTGCTACGTCATCTCCCTCAACACCTCCATCGTCATGCCCCCCAAAGACTTGCTGGAGCTGCTCATCAACATCAAGGTACCTGTAACACACACACATACGACTGGAGCTGTTTATGTATTTCAATCATTTTTAAAAAATCTATCAAATGTTGAAGGAAATAATGTCAATTAAGTGTGTGAGTTGCCCCCTCCCCCCTAGGCTGGTACCTACCTTCCCCAGTCCTACCTGGTCCATGAGCAGATGATGGTGACTGAGCGTCTGGAGAACGTTGACCAGCTGGGATACTTCATCTACAGCCTCTGCAAGGGCAGAGACACCTACAAGCTGGAACGCAGAGAGACCATACTGGGTTAGTACTGCTGACACACACACCATACTGGGTCAGTACTGCTGACACACACACTTTTTAAGATGTACCCCGAATAGTCATGTATCGACCATTTTGTGAAATTCCTTCGGCCCCTTGGTGGACCTGAAAACACACGGCATTATACTCTGGCCAATGAACAGGTGCCATAGCAGATGTTTTATATAGGTCTACACACTCATTTTTATTACATATTCCTTCATCTGTACCTTGCAGGCAGGGAGAAGCGTGAAGCCCTGAACTGCAGGACGATCCGTCACTTTGAGAACAAGTTTGTGGTCGAGACACTCATCTGTGATCCTTAAAGTGAAAGGGGACTGGCTGCTTCAGACAATCCATGTATAGTTTCACTCACTGTCTGCAGTGAGATTTTTAACCCTTCTCTCTCTCCCATATCACCCCTCATAGATTCTTTACTATTCTGTACTGCTGGTAGTTTTGAGAGTTGTCAAATTTAAGTTCAGATGATTCCAAGTCAATACTGTTGTATAAAACTAATGCATTTTTCACTTTGTGTAAAGTACCATTTTCATTTGGGGGCAACTCTTCTCTTCAAAGAATAAGATATGTGTTCAGCTTTTCTTTACTCTGGGGTTTATTATTGTTAAAGAAAGTGTTTAAACGGACACTTAAGTCAGTTAATTACACTTATCAGGTATAACTAGATTGAAATATAAACTCAATGAGAATATGCTTACTTTAGCATAGAAAATTAATGATTTTTGTATCTGCTGTCACAAGTACAGTGGGATGAAACAAGAGGAATCTCTGAAAACAGAGCACGTGGTAACTAACATGTTAATATAGTCTGTAAAAAGGAAGATTAATACCACAATAAATCTTAATCGTTTTATTGGTTTTTGTTCTCATGGTTTTACAAATATGATATTTCTAAAGTTAAACTTTTTTTACTGTGCAACACAATGGCATTATGGACTGTTTTAACTTGACATCCAGAGAGATCTTGGTCTGAGGGAATAGACCACTTGTTCTTACACTTATATTCTCCATTTACACATTAAATGAATGGCTCCTCCTGGAGTAGTCAAATCCCATAACTTAATTGATCTTCAGATGTTGGGATAAAAAGTTGCCATGGATTTAGCTTACACTTTAGTCTTTGGATGAGGCTGGTTTAGTAGTACCTGGGGTTGCATTTAGCGTTGCACAGCATTGTGGAACATTGCAGATAAATGTCCTGAATAGAGCTGACATGAGTCCTTATGCTATATGTCAGAGGCATGTTTATTCTACATAACATATCTGAATATTCAAAAAGGTTGTGCTTCACTGACCTTGCCCCTAGGGTCCAGTTCTGGGGCTGCCTTGTGAAGGGCCAACTGGGTTTCAGACACCACTACAGTATTACAAAAAATGGCATGCAAGAACAGATGCACTTTCAATAAAAAATAAAGGATTTGACTGACAGACAAGCACAGAGCCCTCAGACACGGCCAAGCACATTGGAAATAATACTTGTACCTCAAACACTCAATGCTTCGGTTTTGGTGCCGGTTTGTAATCAACGGCTGGCTTTTATGCTCATTTTAATTAGTCCTCATCCGAGGCAGTAATACAGTTTAATTTTATAATTTCAGTAACAATTATCTTACTAATGTATGTGCTTTCAATTCCAAACAACTCAAAGATCTACATTTTCAAACCCATCCCACTGGCTATTTTTATTGCAAATGGAAGTGATACCTTACACACACACACACACTTCAATATGGCACAAGCTTCCTTTATCACCTCCTATAAATGCATCATGAAACCCCACCTGTCAACGATGGTAATATGGGTGAATATTTAAAACCAAACCAATAACCACACCATATCTAAAATATTAAGACAGGAATAATATAGCAGAAAAGGAGACTAATGAATATTTTTTTCCCAAAAACATGCAGTCTGCCACCCTTTGGTGAGGTCCCACTACAATAAGAATGAAATATTGAAATCGTTGATGCAAATGAGTGGCCAGAATGTTTGTCTACCTAAAAGGTGGCTTCCTGACAGTCCCTCTACCAAGACAGGCAAAATCAATCTCTTCTGTATTGATTACAAGGTGAGGCAGTGACTTAAGACACTAATTTTGCGTTATCCTTTCTACTTTGGGCCAGACGGCTATCTCTGTTTCTCAAACTTGTTTTGTGCCATTGAAGCAGTCTTCAATTAGAGCTGACCAAATCAGTGTCGTCATCTCAGGGACCAAAGGTTGAGAAACAACTGCTCTACCTAACTGGCCTGTGAAGTGAGGCAAGTGCAGTAGTGACTGAGCATGCTCTAAGCCCTAGTGTTTTAAGCTGCCCTAGCCTGGGGCCAGAACCAAGTCATTAACTGCTGAATCCAAACTGAAGAGAGTTTCATAGTTCATTTCCCCCCAGTCTTACCCACCACTAATGTCTATGTTTTGTCAGGGACTGTCAAGCTTTGTTGTGTTGCCAAACTTGACATCATATAAAGTCCAAGCACAACAGTCCATCTCATCCCACTAACCAATAGGAGCTCCTGGTTTTAAATAAAATGAGTCGAGAAAGGCTCTGGGAATGTCAGGAGAGAAAATATTGGAAAGCATTCTCATTGAGTGTCTTCTCTTGGGCTGAGAGTAGAGAACTTCATCGGGATAATCTGACAAATATTTCTATCCTTAAATCAGCAGCCCTGCCCACCGTACCATCCCTCCCTATATAATACATGGTCCAAATAAATACAACTTTAAAATAAGCGCAAAAGGAAATGAGAAAAATATTTTTTTAAATCACAATAATCCTTGTGGCCTTCCTTATAATAATAGTAAAGACAAAATGAAGCCCTAATAGTACATACAAAAACCACCACCATACAGTCTCATATCATTCAAAAACACAGGGAATATCTACAAGTGGCCGTTGTACAATGTACTTCATCTGGTAGACCGGTTGAGGACAGTTGTATACTCTTCATGAACGCTCATCTCCTCGTCGACTTCTACAATGTGATCATGCTCTGCCTAACAAAGTCTTTGACCTTCCTATCTACACCTCTCCTCAGTCGGCGTAGTGCATGATGGACTCGACGTAGTTCCCGGGGAAGAGGCCGGTGGTGCCACTCATCGTTCCTTCGTACCAGCCGTCGTCGTTCTTCTTGATGACGTAGATGATGGCGCCCTCGTTGAAGGACAGCTCGTCCTCCTTGTCCGCCACGTAGTCGTAGATCGCCACCACTGTGCACCAATGAGAGAGGAGGATGTTAGAGGAACGAAGAGGTCAAGGGAGATGAGGGCGAAAGACAGAGGGAAGAATAGGAGAAGTGGACAGGGCAGGGGTTAGATCAGGGTGGCAGAGAGAATTATTCGCTACCTTTCTCCATGTAGGTGCGTGGGGCCCACGGGGGGTCCTCCTCTGCGTAGGGATCACTGTACTCCACAACGGCCGACTCTTCCTCCTCCTCCTCCTCATCATCCTCATAGTCCTCTGGAGGTGGAGGGGGCGGGGTGGGTTCCTCAAACACAGCTTCTTCTATGGGGGGCGGGGGAGGGGGCACGTCTGAGACTGGGGGTTACAACAGTCAGAAACCACCATGCCTACATTCCACTGGTTGGTTAGTTACATGTTGACTGACACTGGCATTCCCATGCATAGGGCTGCAGTGGTTGTTTGGGTATCCATGCTGAAAGTGTAAAGGAAAACTGGGGGAAAGGAGAACAATTTCGACGTGCATAGATGAGAAGTTGATTTTTTATCGAAGTTGATGGATAGTTCAGCTTTGAAGTATCGACAAAAATTGACTCACGTCGTGAGTAAAATAAACACATGCACGAGGGAGCAACTGTGAAGACGAAGCAACAAGGCAGAGGAGCTAAACGCCACTTACTGGTCTCCTGTACCCGAGCCACAAAGCCCATCAGAGGGAGCTGGGGAGTGATCTGCATGGACGGGGGAGGGGGGGCAACAAGAGGACCTGCTACAGACACACCACACCACAGGAGAAGCGGGGAGAGCGAGAGAGGAGAAAGAAAGAAGAAAAAGAGCAGCAGATTGTAATTAGGAAAGAAAGGAGAGGAAGGAAGGCAGAAAGAGAGATGTGGTGGTATTAGAATATGATAGAAGCCAGTTAGATCAGTAGGCAGACTAGGCATTAAAAAAGGCTAAATCAAGAGCAGGAATCCTTTCACACAAAAAAAAGACAGCGAGCTGCCGCGACCAAGGCGCTTTGTGCCTTCCCATATATTTCACTTGTCTGCTGAAATCAAATGGCATTTTCGTGTATGAATTTAATACTCTGAGGTTCTGAGAACTCACAAAATGACAGTTTGCTTCCACAAGATCTAAAAACTTTTGTCAGCTAGTATTTCATGTTTTTTAACCAAACTCTCAGCCAAGTAACATAAATAATAGGGGTCGGTATACATTTTCTTCCTACAAATGAGTTACAGGATGGACCAGGAGCCCAAACGCTCCAGGATCCAAACCAGACAATAATATATGAAAGAAATCTCTAAAATGCAGACTCAATATCTAAACACAAAAGACAATTTGCGTTCTGGTAGGAGTGATAGTGTTCCTGGTCAGGGCTGTTACCTGGGACCTGGTTGAAGTGGGGTCCTCCGTTGGGCTGGTTCAGGGCCAGGGGCATGTTGGAGTTGGGCTGGCCCGTCAATGACGCGGGCCGGCGGTACGGCAGAGACCCCCCCACCGCAGGAGGGTTCAGTGGTTGCACCGGTCGGTTCATGCTGAAGAACTGGGGGGCACCTGGGGTACAGACAGCATAGGGAACAAGAGAGAGATTTTGGTACGGTGTAGCTATGTCGCTTTACTTAGCACTTCTGGTTCCCGTCACATGATGCACTTAATTAATGGGATCAATTTAAGCACTTTGCTGTTTTTGGTATTCAGACATCGTCAAAGACCCTTTTCAACATCACTTACTGTAAGAACACAAGAACAATTTAACTCATGCACAAGTTGTGATGATAGCATGCAGGTGGTGACTGGGAGCGATGGGAGAGAGTTGCCCTAAGGAGGGAATGAGAGACGCCCAGAGGAAGAAGGAAAAGACAGAGTGACAGATCAGACAGTGAGAGAGAGGGTGATGGAGGAATTCTGATCATGCAGGGGTGGAGAATGACTGGCCCACGTGACAACATGCCTGCTGGTACACAGACAGATACAGGTCCTGGGATGATGGGAGAGATGGATGTGATCCTGGGATGATGGGAGAGATGGAAGTGGTCCTGGGATGATGGGAGAGATGGAAGTGGTCCTGGGATGATGGGAGAGATGGATGTGATGCAGGGGTGGTGGTGGTGGGACACTCACCTTGTGCGGGGGTGCTGAAAGCAGCAGGGCCGGTGCTAGTGACGGCAGTGGGGAGCTGGGGTGGGGGAGGGGGCACGGGTGGACCCTCAGGAGGGGGGGGGGGAGGGGTTAGGAGCTAGAGAGAGTACAGCGAGGCCATCAGGTGGGACGGGAGTAGTGGTGGTAGTGGGAGGTGGCTTAGCAGGGTTGGGAAGGGCAGGGGCAGTACCTGCACCATCAGCAGGTGGGAAAGGGAGGAAGGCAGTAGAAAAAAAGAGGAAAGACAGGAGAAGGAGATAAAGACAGGTGCTCAGACACTATCAAGGGGGAAGGAAGGAGAGTTTAAAGCAGTCCGACAGACCGTATTGCTCTTTAGAGAGCTAGTAGGCGGAGCTTAGACAGTGGGCAAGGCATGGGTCTAGACCTTACCTGGGAATGCTGTGGGGGGCGGGGCAGGCGTTGGCACGGCGATAGGCAAGCCCACGGAGCCGCTGCCGCTGTTCTCTCTGCTGCTGCTGCGGCTGCTGCTGCTAGGGTGGCTGCCTCCACTGCTGCCACTGCTAATGATGCCACATAGCCCATCACTTAACCCAATCAACACCTGCTTGCAATAAGTAATTTACCGTCTAGATTAGAGGTTATATATACACTTTGTAGGGCCGGTTTCCCAGATACAGATTAAGCCTACTACTGGACTAAAAAGTAGTGTGAATTTTTTTGTCCAGAACTAGGTTTAATCTGTGGTGGAGGAAACCGGCCCTTAGAGCCCTATTGGTATCAGAGGACCTGCAAGCACAACCTACCAAACCAGAGACTCTCCTGGCCCAAAATCCTGCCCCCCACCTACCTAGCACTGAATGGATTTAAATGAACAGCTCTGCTTTGAGATGACATGTACAGCAATAAAGAAATGAATAAAACGTCACAAATTACAACATGACATTTAGCGGCGGTCCATTAGTGAGACATGACGTGACAAAGACAGAGGCGCCACAAAGCTGGAGGCATCTGAAGAAAATCAAGGCGAGAATAAAAAGAGGAGACTGGAGACAGGGAATGAGTGAGAAACTGGATGGATGGAAGAAAGGACCAACGCATAGATAGATAGTTCTTTCAGCTCAACCTGTCTGTTTAATTTAAGCCAAGGTCAACCATTGCTACTATTAGTTTTAACGTAATAATGTGCTCAGAAGGAAATAGAGAAGGGACTGACGGAGAAAGGGGATCAGCTGAATTACAAAGCCCAAGCTTCATTTCTCTGGTGGCAGATACTCTGTCATGTAGTCCTAAAGATCTTGTTCTCACTGCCTGGTAGGAGCCTCAATGACACCCAGAGCTGCTCGTGTTTATCTCATCTGAATTTCCTCTGCTGTTACGCAGATGATAAAGAAACATATTTGAATACATTCCTATCTGAGCTGTACGTTTGTTCTGTGTGCTTGGTGTAGTGCCTATTCGAAGGGTTTCAGACCAGTTTTTCTAGTGATATTATTTTACAAGTCATGTGGGTAGGGTTGGGGGAAAAAAGGAGTTTAGTAGCATGTAGCTACAGTGTCTGTAATCTATTGCAGCAGATCTTTACTACAGGGCAGTTGAATCTAAGCGTGTCTGTTCAGTGAGTCCAGGGCCGCTCGAAGTGTGTTCTAGACGTGTTTTTAGCTAGCGGTGTGCTGGGAGCATGCGGGGCGGGGTACCTGTACGTGCGGTTCCTCTGATTAACAGACGCAGTGCGTGCAGGGCTCTGCTGTGGGGGCGCCATGTTGCCATGGCGCGTCGGGCTCGAGACGTAGTCGTTAGGGACAACGGGAGGACGCACCGGCTCGAGTGTCCTATAGGGGGAGTGGCGCCTGCGAGGGGAGGGGTATGAGAGGAGTTTAACATCCACAAGTGAGGGGTGGAGGAGGACAAGAAAAGGAGGACAAACATGGGAACCAAAATAAATAAAAGAACCAGTGCAAACTCAAAATGGGGTGTAGGTGGGAAAGGCATTAAATGCATCAGTCGTGTCCACAGCTGCTGCTGCTTCAGTTCTTACACAGCCCAACATCAACCGAGGACAGTGATGTCTATTGATGTGCTGCAGTGGAATAAAAAGCCTCAAAAGTATGGATGAGCAGCCAAGTCTTTTCTCCCCCTGTGCTTGTTCAAGGGATGGAACATTGAGCGCTGTTGCCATGGAGAGCATGAACAGCCTGAATTAGAGGTGAGGGGGGAGGAGTCACATGACATCACACATATGGGGGCGGGGGGGACAAAAGCAACCAAAACACCAGACAGAGATGCCTCCTCTACACCAGAGACTGGACTAGGGCAGTGTGTCATGGACGACTGACATGAGTCTCGTTTTAGGGGGGGACATGTTTGAAGGTTACACACACAAACACACAGCACTTAAACTTTAGAAGAGCCATAAAACACAATGTCATAAACCATTACATACATCACTGTTATGGACAGGTCTGTAGAGGGGGATACAAACTGGACAGGGACACATAACAAGACAGCGCAACAATAACAGTAGCCCATAATGTCAAGTAACAGATTTGAAGATACCCATTCACTGGAATGACCTCACATCTGAAGAAATTAGGTATGCACATTAATTAGATCAACAAACAAAATATAATGTGCCACAGGCTAGCTTTGACCTTTCACAAAGAGGTCTGCTCCGGACCTTAACTAAATGTCACTGAAGGTCACTGCTGGGTGGTGAGGGGGTAGCCTGGTCCCTAGCCCTAGAGGGACACTACAGCAATCTGTAGTACAAAGGGACACCTGGTGCCTGGATGATCAGATCTTGTCCATTGATGAACATGTTTTAGATGTCTGATCGTGGTTGGCTGAGACTGAAAGCATGTTTTTCTCGAGGACATGAGCAGCATGGACAGGGGTTGTGGTACCTCCCACATCTACATACCCAATGGTTCCCTTCCCTGACATGGGTGGGCTGGGGGGCTTCTGTGTGGGTGGGTTGGTGCGAGGGAGACCTGCGGCTCCAGCCTTTATGTTCTGAGCACTGGCCTGTAGGACACGGTGAGAGGTTACAAAAACAACAACAGGGAAGTACTAGTCAACAGAGCAACAACATAACCTGGGATCAGACAAAACACACTCTGGTCTTACACGCATACCAACTTTGTTTTTAGAGTTTTAAATTTCTTTAGAAATCCTTACCTTAAACCTTAGCAACCACTAGGTTCATTTTAAAAAGGCAAATAAGTGATGCAAAGAGAGAGAGAGAAAGAGGAGGATTAGTGACTAATAGTGAGAAAATGCACAGAAACACATGTAGCAGTTATAGGCCTTACAGTCCACAGATGTTGTTAGGGAAGCAGCAAACAAGTCACACACTGTCCTAGACAAAGTGACTCACACCGTTACCACCACACCCTCGTGCTTATCCCCAGGGCCTACTACTGTCTTTGTACCAAACAAGGGGGTGGGGGGGGTTCCCCCCAAAACGCCTATTGCACTAAGATCAGTGTTTGTCCATGATCTTAGTGCCACAAGAAAGGTTGATGATAACTCACTCCCTCCAGTACAAAAACGAGACGTACTACTATCATCAGGAATCCAGTTGGTAACCATCAATGCCCCACTGCTCCCTACCTTGACGCCGTGGCCCATGTCATCCAGCAGGCTGTAGTCAATTGGCTTGCGGATGTAGCGCACCGGCCTCTCTGGATTGGCCGGAGCAATGATCTTGTGCGTGCGAGAGGTGTTCTTATTGGTGGTCAGGATGCCAATCTCCCGCCTTGCCACTTTCTCTTTGTGGATGTCCACTGTCTGGGGCCGCACAAGGGGGAGAAATACAGTTCAGACTATTTCTTGATAGACTTGAACAAAACAGAATTTTGAACTATGCTTATCGTTTCGAATCAGATATTCTTAGGCTATATGGATGTGTGTGTATTTTGCAACGTGTGCATCTGTGTGTGTGTGTGTATATACACAGTGTGTTCCACGTCACGGCAGCCGTACCTGTGAGATGTGGTTGATGGAGGACTCCATGCGGCGGAGCTGAGAGGCCTGAATGTCAAGCATCTGCAGGACATTGTTGGCCAAGGTGTTGATCAGGTAGGCTACGCTGGCCAGGGACTGGGTAGTGTAGTTCTTAGTCTCCTCCAACGCTCTGTGCTTATCTGGTGACTAAGGAGTGAGAGTGCGAGAGAGGATAAACAGACATCAGTAACAGAGAAACGAGAGTAGAGAGGCAATAAGAAAACAACAAAGCCAAGCAGCATAAAAAAGGAGAGCATCGACATCATATAAATAGGATCTTGCAGGGGCTGAAGGATGACTAGGCAAGCTAAGGCCATATGTTTTCAGAGGGAAACAATTTCCTGGAGATGACGCTGTCCTTGCTTTTCTGACCAAGACTTCCCTTATTGACAGTATGTACTGAATGACATTACTTTTCTCAAAGGTCAACCCTCGACCCTCCCCCGTCTGCTATGGATGGTGTGTTAAAGACAGACAATGCATGGCTTCTGACATGTGTTTCTCTGCTGCTCATTAAGAAAAAAAAACAAGATTTCAGTCTTGGTGGTGTGGTTCGATGTGGCAGTTACTGATGTTTGCTGTTTGCTAGCCCAATGCACTAACCACTAGGTTACCCTGCCGCCCCGGGGGTGTTACATTATTTGTGTAAGCTCTTCACAGTTGTGTTCTGTGGGTGTCACCGAGTAGACCGATACCACAGTTCATTGCTTCACATGCCAACATTGTTTAACATTATCTAGTCTAAATATGGCATGACTCCACCAATTGTAACCTTCTGCATAAGTTTCAAATAGGTACTTTTATTTTGAAGGCAAAACGCAAATTCCACTACTGTGCCTAATCCTTATTGTGGCTAGCTTCACAACACATAACCCGGTCAGGTCGAGCCTCACTGGTCAGATGAAGCTAGCTGGCTGCTTATAACGTTAGTTTTGGGCAACAGGGTTAAGTAGCTATTTACTTTCATGAACAGAAGTTCAATTTCAATAGGAAAACAACAAGTGGCTACCTAGCTAATACTTACAAGGATTCCTAAATCATTGCTAAGAACAATGAACATGACTGCAGTTTTTACTGGTCATTGTTTTCAGACTAGCTCGGTACCAAGCTAAAGTTAGCTACCACAGAAGTTGCGGTCGAACAAAATGCTTTATTACCAACGCGGTATTGTAAACACATTGTTCGTGACCGGTTTTTGCTTGTTTACAGACTTTTTGTACAGCTTTGACAGTGCTGACAGTAGTGGCTTGCACATGCAAATTCAGAACACACAACATTCTATAATATAATTGTGTTATTTGACTTGTCAAATTAAAAAGCCAATTAAAAAGTGTTTTGACGTGTATCTTTTTTGACAAGCAAAGACCCAAATGGCGTTCCATCACTTGGTAACGTTAGTGTGTACCGGTGCTCAACCAGTCGCAAAATCCAACATCACCCACAACAGACAACGGTTGATTGTCAAGGGCAATGAATTCCATTATCTTGGCGTTAATGGATTTCACCTTTGAGTTGTCTCGCTGAAATGTTCTTACTCTTTCAAATGACTGCTTGACTTGTTAATAACTGCTCAATACACACAGCAGACATTGAGGGCTAGGTTAGGAATGCTGTGTTGCACATGGCAAAATTTTACCTGGCGTCATGACGCCATGTACCTACGTTATATATGTATGCACGTCAGCTTTGACATTTGTTTTTCCACATCGGGCAGATACCAATGTTGGCATTTTTAGCTAATATCGTCCAATTCCGATATATTGTGCATCCCTAATAACTACTGCTGTACATACCCTTCCTATTCATATACTGTCCATACACACCATTAAACATATTATTTATATACATATACACCTGACTCTGACATTACTCATTCTGATATGTCTAATTAACATTTTTGGGATTTACGTGTACGATTTTGTGTTATGTATACTGCACTGTTGGAACTAGAAGCATTTCGCTGCCCTGCGATAACATCTGCAAAATTCACAGTAGCCAGTTTAATAGGTAAACCACCTCGTTCACGAAAATGGTTCGCTCCTACAGACAGTGAGTCACGTGGCCATGGCTTGCTATATAATGCAGGCACAGGCATCCAGTTACTGTTCGATTGAACTTTAGAATGGGCAAAACAAGTGACCTAAGCGTGGTATGATTGTCGGTGCCAGGCGCGTCTGTTCCAGTATCTCAGAAACGTCTGTCCTCCTAGGCTTTTCACGCACAACAGTGTCTAGGGTTTACCGAGAAGGGTACAACAAACAAAAAACATAGTCAGCGGCAGTCCTGTGGGCAAAAACAGCTGGTTGATGAGAGTTGAGAGGCAACAATCGTGCAAGCTAACAGGCAGTCCACTATCAAGCAAATAACGGTGCAGTACAACAGTGGTGTGCAGAAAGGCATCTCGGAATGCACAACTCATCGGTCCTTGTCACGGATGGTTTATTGCAGCAGACGACCAAACTGGGTTCCATTCCGATCAGCTAAAAACAAGAAGAAGCAGTTCCAGCAGGCACACGATCACCAACACTGAACAATTGAAGAGTGGAAAAACATTGCCTTGTCTGATGAATCCCAGTTCCTGTTTGTCATGCTGATGGCAGTCAGGATTTGACATAAGAAGCCTGAGCCCATCCTGCCTGGTGTCAATGGTACAGGCGGGTGGCAGTGGTGTAGGGAATGTTTTCCTGGTACATGTTAGGTCCTTTGATACCAACCGAGCAACATTTACATTCCCCGAAGAACTCCAGCTGTTCTGGATGCAAACGGGGTCCAACCCAGTACTAGATGGGAATACCTAATAAACTGGCATCGGAGTGTATGTGTACGTAACCAATAAAATTAGATTTGACGGAGAAAGTTAAAGGAGAAGGATAGGTTACAACGACAATGAGCCAACTGGCAGGCTGCTACTTAATATTCTGAATGGAGTTATTTGTAACTGTAGGATTAGAAAGTGCATGCACTGCATCCGACACGCTAATCCTCAACACAGGGGCCCTTCAGGGGTGCGTGCTCAGTCCCGTCCTGTACTCCCTGTTCACTCATGACTCCAACACCATCATTACGTTTGCTGATGACAACAGGGGTAGGCCTGATCACCAACAATGATGAGACAGCCTATAGGGAGGAGGTAAGAGACCTGACCGTGTGGTGCAAGGACAACAACCTCTTCCTCAATGTGATCAAGACAAAGGAGATGATTGTGGACTATAGGAAAAGGAGGACCGAGCACACCCCAATTCTCATTGACAGGAGACTGAAAATATTTGGCATGGGTCCTCAGATCCTCAAAAGGTTTTAGAGCCACACCATCGAGAGCATCCTGACAGGTTGCATCACTGCCTGGTATGGCAACTGCTCGGCCTCCGACTGCTAGGCTCTACAGAGGGTAGTGTGAACTACATCACTGGGGCCAAGCTACCTGCCATCCAGGACCTCTATATCAGGTGGTGTCAGAGGAAGGCCCTAAAAATTGTCAGACTCTAGCCACCCTAGTCATAGACTGTTCTCTCTGCTACCGGATGGCAAGCAGTACCGGAGACCCAAGTCTAAGTCCAAGAGGCTTCTAAACAGCTTCCACCCCCAAGCCGTAAGACTCCTCATCTAATTAAATGGCAACGTTACCATCTATGCATAGTCACTTTAATAACTCTAGCTACATGTACATATTACCTCAATTATCGCGACACCAGTGCCCCCACACATTGACTCTGTACCGGTACCCCCTGTACATAGCCCCGTTATTGTTATTTACTGCTGCTCTTTAATTGTTAGTTATTCTTCTCTTACTCTTTTTTGTATTTTCTTAAAACGGCATTGTTTGTTAAGGGCTTGTAAGTAAGCATTTCACTGTAAGGTCCATCTATACCTGTTGTATTTGGGCACATGTGGCAAATAACATTTAATTTGCAGCCTCAGTTAGCCTAGCTAGCTAACGTTAACTAGCTTCTCCCGGTTTGAAGCAGTCCTAGACAAGTACTACATAATCGTATTTGATGATAAATAACCTAGCTATGGCAGCTATTAGTCTACTATAGGCCGAGTCGGCTTGGATGGTTGCTGTCTCATCTCTCCCTCCTACCTCCCCAAGTCACTTGCTCAAAGTATGGCCCCTCCCCCGCCTGCTACAGCAGCACCTCTCTCCCTCTTGGCTTTATCAGCTCCAGCTAATTACGTCGCTTAAAAACACGATTTTCTGCTGCTTCCATCACTCGGATCAGATCGGCCCTGGATTCTTCCGGTCTAAATGGAATGGGTGTATTGTCCTCGGGTCCGTCCAGAACGGGTTTCTATATTTAAAAAAATGAATTTATGCATATCGAGTCACGGTGGTAAAGTCCCAGATCCATTTCGGAACAGGCCCAACTTTTTGGACCCGTGAAGACCTCTAGTTCCAGGGCAGTGGCACTATTGACAAACGTTTCACACTCGGTGTCAGAGACGCACTTTATATTAGAAAAAACGTACTTCATGGCATGACTAACGTTATGAACTACCAGTAAGTAGTCTATGAAACACCGATTTTCCCACTCTACAGTCAGTAGTACAAGAAGTTCGGCATTGGTGATACAGGATGTCCGATCCAATTTGCTTGCGTTATGTGTTTTGGCACATAACACATAATAAGGCTATAACATTAGCTAGCTAACGCTAAGTATTGGCAGGAGAAGAACGCTTTCAAGTGCCACACATATTATATATATTTTTTCTTCACGACCACTGTTTACAGCCTCCTAATGTTGACACGAATTGGGCATTTCAAACCCCTACCACTGGAGAATTTGACAGTAATGGCAGCGCTGCTAACTAGAAACCGTGGCTAACGTTAGTTAGCTATAGTCATAATTCGTTTACTTATGGCTCCTTTGATTCTCTTCTGGTATCAGAACGTGTACCAACATTTTAAATCAAATTCCTTACCTTAGCTGAATACCTTGTTGTATACCCCATCACGACAGTCAATCATGAAACCAGCTGTGCCCAGATAATTCGGGCTAGCTCAGCTAGCATTATTACTTATCTAACGAAGTCAAGTTAGTAAAAATACTAACAACTAAATAAACGTTTGATAAATTACGATACATGTATGACGGTTGGAGAACGGCAACCAATGTTTTCATATTAGGAAAAACATAGCTACGTTCTGCATAAAGTAGCTAACTAAGGTTAGCTAGCTATCTATAGCCTAGCTTGGTCGCGCTAACAGGAGCACCCTTGCAGTGGAGTAGCTGCACCTCATCGGCATAACTCGTAGCCATCACTTCGCCCACCGTCAAAGATGATAGTCGTAGAATATATAATTGATAATGTTATAAAGTATCATTACCTGAACATAGTTGCTTTCGCAATACTCGGCAACTCTTTCTAAATTGGTAAAACTATCTAATAATGCACTACGTCCAGCTGGAATCTCCTCTTCCAAAAGCATTTGTAACTCCGCCATTTTCACATCTTTAGCAATCAATGCATGCCAGATCCCAGCCTCTCCAACGCTCCTGCAGAAGTGGCGTTGGGCATCCCAACTATGACGGAGTGTATGACAATCTGTGACAAATTTAAGTGGATATGATACCTAGATCTTTGCTCTTTCCATTCCTTTCCAATTTACATTGTGACTGGTGTAAATTATTACAAACCCCAAGAGTCTGTTGAAAGGAAACAATACCACCTGGAAAAAGGCTGTTAATAAATCCAGAAGTTACAGATATTATTTTTTATTTTAAACAATTAAAGCTAATGCAGCGATACAATGGAAACAGGGCTGGGAATTGAACCAGAGACACTGCAGATACAAAGTGAGCACTTGTTGACAATAACAGTCTAGACGTCTTGACAGTGGCAGGATATGCTCACAACAGAGGGGCTGCAACAAATGTGCAAAATATTATATTCCTATCCTAACACATGATTAGTGTAAACTTTATTCAAAAATGAACTGTCTAAAATGTCATGTATCTGGGGGAGTTGGAACCACGTGTTTTGGAAGGCAGTTCAGCTGGAATGTTGTGCAGAAGTCCAAGAGTGGAGATAAAATAGCCATCGCTTGTGCAGCATTTGGTTTAAGGCAAGGTTTAAGATAATACATAAATTATCATGTAGCTTGAAAAGATAGCTACTGATCCGCATATTGAAATGGGGGGGGGACAAAAAGCTACTTCAGGTGGTAGCTCAAATAACCGAGTCACCATTGGCAATTGACTTTAGCTAATCAAAACCATGTTCAAGAGCTGACTGACAAGTAGCCCTACTAAGCTCATGTTTACAGCTTTTTAAACAGTTCCACTCGGTCTAGAATCTAAGCTAACTGACAAGTACCTTCCCAATTAAGACAGTTTCTCTTCCACAGATGGAGTTTGAGACAAATGTCCACTGTTAGTTAGCTTCTTCTGCTCACAGTGATCCATGTGTCATCTTTAGGTGTGGACACAAGCTCAGATCTGGCCTCTACCACCTGTCCCTTCACCTGATGCAGCTTCAGTTGGCGCACTACAGTGCTGAGGACGACAGTAGCCACTGTGTACGCAAACCTGAAATGTGGCGAAATGGTGGTATAAATAGTAACAAGCCCACATTCTTCTTTGCCTGGTAGTGACACTCCCTCCATTTCCTTTCATTTGATATTATAGAAGAAATATGGTAAAACTGTATAACAAGTAGCCCCTTTGCAATTACAACTAGTAAATGCCCTAGCCCCTTGGTTAATCTCAAGTGCACGCCACTATCCTTTCCCATCCCCGTTACCTCAGCTCAGGACAGGCCTGGTTCCCTGAGAATCCAAGCAGAGAGAAGCTTTTCCTGGCTGAATCTTCTGTGAATCGGTCTGGGTCAAACCTAGATGTACAAAGTGCAGGAATTCAAACTTGGTACCAAATAATCCATCAAAAAATGCCTCTTTAGGTGGCAAAAGGTTCAAAGGGAAATACATATGAACAGACTTGTAGGGACGGCTCCAGGTGTCTGCATCCTGTAGGACTACCCCAAGGGCATAGATCACCAGTGTCTAAAAAAAAACATAGGAATAAATTGTTTTAATTATTCACTTTAAACAAAAAAACAAAAATTTTAAATCTATAAGCACTTGCTGATTGTGATAATGAGATGTGGATAATAAATTGACTAAGTTGGTTAGAGGAGAATAAGATACCTCTTTAGGAATAATGTGCTGATCGACTTTCCCTTCATTTTCCTGGAGCCGGGCTGCGATGGGCGTCAGTTTGGCTGTCCGCACAGTCTCGTTCAAAACCTGCTGAAAATACCTATAGTATAGAAGATGCATTTGATAAGCATGATAAAATGTATCTATAAACATACCTTGAAGACATGCTACCATGAGGATACATGCCCCTTCTGCTGTGACCGACCAGGGTTCGAACCCAGGTGTTATGTGGGCCACAAGGCTATTAGCCCCTGTTAGCTTAGGCATTAGCTCAGGAAGCTACACCAGTCTTCAGGTCTCATATAAGGTACACGTCATGCAAGAGTGGATCTGAAACACCTCTGTTACACTGCATCACATTGTTCATGTTATTTGGCTGTCAGAGGTCACCTGAGCTGTGGGATCTTATCCAGAGAAACGGGCTCAGAGCCCAGAACATCCTCCAGCTCCTGATGCAGCTTCTCCTGAACGTCCTCTGATGTGGACAGGAAGTGTACTGCCCAGATGCACACTTGGGAAATATTACAACCACAAAGAGAAACATCAACACTTTGTGAGAGAGATTTTCTGACAGAATACTAAGCAAATGTATGATTTTATTCTCTCAGAAAAAATTGACGATTGGCTACACCCATAAAAGCCGCAAGTTCTGACGTAGATAGGCATAATCTATTTATTACTAGTACTCACAATTAGCTGTGATGACACAACCTGCCAGTGTGAATACCATGCTGTCCTCCATCACCTACAAAAGAGAAACAATGAAAACAAGCGTTCATTAAAACAAAAGCAGGAAGGAAGTTTTATTTTGCTCTGCCTCAATGAGCCTGTTCTCCTTATAATCAAAGAATCTGTGCATCACCTGTCTCTCTGTGAGGTTGGACTGGAGAAGAGTGTCTACAAACGCTGTCTGGCTCCTTTGTCCTTTCCTGTCTTTAGCCACAGACATCAGCACTGTTTCCATTTCTGCCAGCGCTGTAAACAAACAATGTACTTAGCATGAGGAAAGAAAATGTATACACATCTCTTTTCTATTTCAGATACATTCTATAAAGAAGTGTATGCTGAGATGTACAAGTAACACATATGATCCATAGCAGTGAACTAGTTCTCACTCACCGCTCTCATAGTGCTCCTTTCTGATGGAGCTCTTCTCCATGGAACCGTCCAAATAGCCTTTTCCGATCTCCGACCAGATCTGACAAGTAAAGAGAATTATCTGTGAAAATCTGCAAACACCGGTCGTAATGGGCATCTTTTCACCAGAAACGGTGACTTTAAATGTGACTGCTCACTCACTGCCTCATGGTTCTTTCGGAAGCCGATGACTTCAGCATCATTCCGGAAACGGTCACCCAAAGCGAGTTGAGTGACAGCCTTCATGGCCAATCCTAGCAGATGGGCACAGAGGGGTGTGTGCTGGTCCTTAGGGAAAGACTGCCACTTCCCCACTAACTCCTCCACCAACTAGAACAGGACAAACGGGGAGGGAGACAGAGAGAGCGTGTGTCAATGGGAAAGGGGGATAGTTAGTCAGTTGTCCAACTGAAATGTGTCTTCCGCATTTAACCCAACCCCTCTGAATCAGAGAGTCGAAGGGGGCTGCCTTAATCGACGTCCACGGCGCCCGGGGAACAGTGGGTTAAGTGCCTTGCTCAGGGGCAGAACAACATATTTTTACCTTATCAGCTCAGTGATTCGATCCAGCAACCTTCCGGTTACTGGCCTAACGCTCTAACCACTAGGCTACCGAACTATAACATTCCAGGGAAGTGAGCACAACAAGCTTTTGGAGTAAACAAATACTAATGAATACACAAAAACAGAAGAAAGTATTGCATAAATGCTACAGCCAAATATTAAAAACTGCCAAATGAGCCATTGTGTAAGAGGCAAACCTTCAGCAGCATTGGAAAGTTTTTCTCCAGGGTGTTGTTGACGGCACTCTCATACAACTTCTTCCTCATTACAGCCTCTGTGGCCCCTCCACCCGTTCCTGACTGGTAACCTAGCAACGACTTCAGCATTGTCTCAAATGAGTCCGCTACAAGTAAGGATAGAAGATGTCACAGTGTTACTGTTTCTTTATTTCAAAACAACACTGTACATGTATAACGGAAATCACCTGAATCTGTTACAATGTCTATCTATACCCACATTCTACTTAGAATGGTGCAATCTTTTAAGCATGAATTTTAAGTGGACCGACTAACCGGTGTCTGTATGTAGCCTCACTACTTTTATAGTCTTGCTACTGTTTTTCACTGTTGTTTTTATTTCTTTACTTACCCATTGTTCACCTAATAGCTTTTTTGCACTATTGGCTAGAGCCTTAAGTAAGCATTTCACTGTTGTATTCGGCGCACGTGACAAATAAACGTTGATTTGACGTTAGTAGGGACAGAGCACCTGTTTCCCTTTCCTCCCAATAGTTCCCCTCCCTCCCCAGTACTCACTAGTCCTGTTGGGGTTGATGTGCTGCCGTAGCTGGTCCACTGAACCCAAGCTGACCACAGGGCGTCCTCCAAACCAGAAGGATGCCACAGGACCAAACTGTCCATGTAGACTAGCCAGGAACTCATGCAGACTGCCTCGGTTCACTATGTCTTGCAGATTTCCATCCCTAGATTAAGAGAATGAGACGAATAAACCAATAGGAACCTAGTTCAGGCCAGGGCCCGTATTCAGAAAAATTCTCAGTGTATGAGTGCTGATCCAGGATCAGTTTAGCCTTTTATATGGAGATGAATAGACAGGGGGATCTGATCCTGGATCAGTACTCCTACAGTGACGCTTATAAATATGGGCTGAGATCAAGTGTGGAGTACTAAAGAGAGACCGTACTTAGAAAGTTGTAAAACATATTTGGTCATAGTCTACTCACTTCTCTTCGGTAGGGTTGAGACCTGGTATACCAGAAGCACTTCTTGATGACTTGAGAAAAAAATGAATCAAGTGTGTTACTTTCAGTTTCAAGAGAGACATAAATTAAACATGACAAGAAATTCTGTGCAGTTTACATATTCTAAGTCTATGGCAGTAACCTCTAAAAACTTGAGCTTTGAAAACAATATTTGTCCACTCCACAATTCACTTAAACTGCTGAAACCTTTGGGTGCTAAAGGTAGATGCATAAAATGTCCAGGGATTTTTTTTTAACTGTCATGTCACTGTAAAATTGCACAAAGTTAGCAGCTTTACAAGTAACGTTAGGTAGTAATGACATGGTGGATATACGATGTTGCAAATATTGGCTATAATATAAACACAGGCATTGACTTACTGGATACAAATAGAGGACTGCGCCGACCAGAATGATGACAAAAGTCACTGCAAATATCGCAAAGTCCAGCATGTTTGCTGGTGTTACTAAAAAAAACGTTTAGACAGTTAGCTAAAACGATACTATACATTCGGTATCGCTACCACGTCTACGGTAGCATCACAACTCCGTGTTCTACTGCAAAGCCTGCACACAGTCAGTGAGGCCAGAGCAATGCATCTCAGAGCGCATGGATAAATCAGAATGTACAGAAGCAGATACAATCTAACTACAAAATGTTACAAACTACTTGATCTGGCATAGCACAATTGGTCAAATCAATTCATTTTCACCTATCCAGATAATTTAGTGATTGGTCCTAGCCAGGTCTACTTAGACCAAGGGGGGGAAGCAATGGTCCATTTTCCAAAAATTCGAACAACATACTTATATTCTGGGCAATGACAAAAGTGTCTGTAGATCATAAATCCGAGAGCAGATAGAGGAGAGCAGATACAGTTTTAGTATCTTAATTTCATCACCCTGTTGCAAGAGAACACTTGTAGTCGTTTCTAGGTTTAAAAAGGCTTCTGAAGTTTGTACTTTTTCCACTTTGAAATTTCCGACTTGCTTTTCCCTTACAATAAAAAACTAAAATAATCAACCCCTACAAAAATGCCCATTAACGATTTTAACATGTACATCTCAGTGGGGCAAAAAATGTTTTAGTCTAAACTATTTGTTCAGCTCTTTTGGAAATGTACAGCGACAGAATTCAAAACATGGGCCGTGTTCTCCCTCTACTTCAAGTCAGAACTGCAGGATAAATAAAGGATGCATATAAGCAGACAATACATTTCTCAAAAACAGGTTATAGGCTACATGTGCACCACCAAGTCAGAACAGTAAGTGAAATTAAGAGGTGAAAATAGACCAGGTCGTTTGTGTATACCAAGGGGTGGCGTTATATGGTTGTCTATCATGTCACACATAATTATCCATTTCTGTGTTGTTCAGATCAGGGACACATAGTGTCATTCTGTTATTATTTTAATGGGTGAAAATCCACTTAATTTACTGTAGTTCAATAACCAAAAGAGATGTTTACAAACTCAAGAGGTCATGTCATACTGTGGCTAACACCCCATTCTTCTGCAGACACATTTACATCTTTATTCAGAGCAGATATTTAAGAGTTTTTGGAAAACGTGTCACATAAAAAACTGAGGGAGACCCTTCGCTAATCCCTGCCCTCCTTGGTTAATATTGCAACTTTCCCAGGAAAACCAATTTCGCCTAACAACTTTCAAAATTCCCTCACAATGACCTCAAACTGTGATTTTAATATACAATTAAGTTAAACACAGACTATCCCTTGCTAATCAGGAGACTCTCTAGTATGTTGTGGTGGACTGTCATTACAATTGCTTACGGGAACCTGGTAAAAATGAAGGTTGTAGTGTGGTTAGCCACAGGATGGCTAAATGCACTGTCAGCATGCAGCCAAAGTTAAAAAAAACCTTTTTGGAGCTAACTAATGTTTTTAAATCGTATTGTGATGTCAACAGCAGATGCTTTGTATTCATAACATGGCTAACTAACATATTTTAAATGAGTATTTCGTTATCAATGTTCATAAACTTCAATTAATCTACTCAGTCTGCAACCCAGAGTTTGTGAGGTTAAATGAAACAGACAGATTTCTCAGCTTACAATAGTCAAAACATTTATTCACGAGAGCACTCTGAAGTCCATAATACAAACCCAGTCTTTATAACACATACAAACAAGTTCAAATCTTAAGCTACGCCTTGCTCAGACAGTCTGTGTTTTTCCACTACACAGATGCATTGTTTAATCTGCAACATGTTTCATAATTATCTGCATGCCTAACAGTTTCTCCCCTCCACGACAGAATTTCCTGTAAGGAACACAGTATTACAACTTGTCTGTCAATAGCTCCTCTTATCATTTGTTTCCCCACTTGCACCCTGCTTACATACTAAAAAGGAACAAAATGTCCTTGTTCTAATTCTGACTAAAACTACACACATCATCAGATTATAGTTTTATGATTGTAATAATTTTCATACAATTATATGGTTTCAGGGTGGAATATTTTTAGTCATTATCTTATCATTACAGTAAACATATAAATCATTGTCATTATCTTACCATTACTTTAAACATATAAATCATATGAATTTATATCATATCACATACTAACTAACTAAAGTGCTGGTCCCATGTTACATGAGCTGAAATAAAAGATCCCAGAAATGTTCCATATGCACAAAAAAGCTTATTTCTCTCTAATTTTGTGCACAAATTTGTTTACATCCCTGTTTGTGAGCATTTCTCATCTGGCAAGATAATTCATCCACCTGACAGGTGTGTCATATCAAGAAACTGATTAAACAGTATGATCATTACACAGGTGCAATCGACCTGGACAGGGTATCCTGAAAGGATATTGACCTCATCCCATCAGTAGACGATGCCTGGTTAATCTTTAAAAGTGCATTCCTCACCATCATAAATAAGCATGCCCCATTCAAAAAAATTAGAACCAGGAACAGATATAGCCCTTGGTTCACTCCAGACCTGACTGCCCTTGACCAGCACAAAAACATCCTGTGGCGTACTGTGGCGTACTGCATTAGCATCGAATAGCCCCCGTGATATGCAACTTTTCAGGGAAGTTAGGAACCAATATACACAGGCAGTTAGGAAAGACTAGCTTTTTCAAACATACATTTGCATTCTGTAGCACAAACTCAAAAAAGTTATAGGACACTGTAAAGTCCCTGGAGAATAAGAGTACCTCCCCCCAGCTGCCCACTGCACTGAGGCTAGGAAACATTGTCACCACCGATAAATCCACTATAATTGAGAATTTCAATAAGCATTTTTCTACGGCTCAAAGGGGGAGACACTCTAGACCCAAACTGCTACAGACCTATATCTATCCTACCCTACCTTTCTAAGGTCTTCGAAAGCCAAGTTAATAAACAGATTACTGACCATTCCGAATCCCACCATACCTTCTCCATTATGCAATCTGGTTTCAGAGCTGGTCATGCATGCACCTCGATATCCTACGATATCCTAACCACCATCGATAAGATACATTACTGTGCAGCCGTATTCATTGACCTGGCCAAGGCTTTCGACTGTCAATCACCACATTCTTACCACATTCTTATCGGCAGACTCAACAGCCTTGGTTTCTCAAATGACTGCCTCGCCTGGTTCACCAACTACTTTTCTGATAGAGTTCAGTGTGTCAAATCGGAGGGCCTGTTGTCCGGACCTCTGGCAGTCTCTATGGGGGTGCCACAGGGTTCAATTCTCAGGCAGACTCTCTTCTCTGTATACATCAATGATGTCGCTCTTGCTGCTGGTGATTCTCTGATCCACCTCTACGCAGACGACACCATTCTGTATACTTCTGGCCCTTTGGACACTGTGTTAAGTAACCTCCAGACGACCTTCAATGCCTTTCAACTCTCCTTCCGTGGCCTCCAACTGCTCTTAAATGCAAGTAAAACTAAATGCATGCTCTTCAACCGATCGCTGCCCACACCTGCCTGCCCGTCCAGCATCACTACTCTGGACGGTTCTGACTTAGAATATGTGAACAACTACAAATACCTAGGTGTCTGGCTAGAGTGTAAACTCTCCTTCCAGACTCACATTAAGCATCTCCAATCCAAAATTAAATCTAGAATCAGCTTCCTATTTCGCAACAAAGCATCCTTCACTCATGCTTCCAAACATACCCTCGTAAACTGACTATCCTACCAATCCTCAACTTCGGCGAAGTCATCTACAAAATAGCCTCCAACACTCTACTCAACAAATTGGATGCAGTCTATCACAGTGCCATCTGTTTTGTCACCAAAGCCCCATATACTACCCACCACTGCGACCTGTACGCTCTTGTTGGTTGGCCCTCGCTTCATACTCGTCACCAAACCCACTGGCTCAAGGTCATCTACAAGCCTTTGCTCGGTAAAGCCCCGCCTTATCTCAGCTCACCATAGCAGCACCCACCCGTAGCACACGCTCCAGCAGGTATATCTCACTGGTCACCCCCAAAGCCAATTCCCCCTTTGGCTGCCTTTCCTTCCAGTTCTCTGCTGCCAATGACTGTAACGAACTGCAAAAATCACTGAAGCTGGAGACTCATATCTCCCTCACTAGCTTTAAGCACCAGCTGTCTGAGCAGCTCACAGATCACTGCACCTGTACACAGCCCATCTGTAAATAGCCCGTCCAACTACCTCATCCCCATACTGTATTTATTTATTTATCTTGCTCCTTTGCACCCCAGTATCTCTACTTGCACATTCATCATCTGCACATCTATCACTCCAGTGTTTAATTGGTATATTGTAATTAATTCGACACCATGGCCTGCTAATTGCCTTTCCTCCCTTATCTCATTTGCACACACTGTATATATATCAAATCAAATCAAATCAAATTTATTTATATAGCCCTTCGTACATCAGCTGATATCTCAAAGTGCTGTACAGAAACCCAGCCTAAAACCCCAAACAGCAAGCATTGCAGGTGTAGAAGCACGGTGGCTAGGAAAAACTCCCTAGAAAGGCCAAAACCTAGGAAGAAACCTAGAGAGGAACCAGGCTATGGGGGTGGCCAGTCCTCTTCTGGCTGTGCCGGGTGGAGATTATAACAGAACATGGCCAAGATGTTAAAATGTTTATAAATGACCAGCATGGTCGAATAATAACAAGGCAGAACAGTTGAAACTGGAGCAGCAGCATGGCCAGGTGGACTGGGGACAGCAAGGAGTCATCATGTCAGGTAGTCCTGGGGCACGGTCCTAGGGCTCAGGTCCTCCGAGAGAGAGAAAGAAAGAAAGAGAGAATTAGAGAGAGCATATGTGGGGTGGCCCGTCCTCTTCTGGCTGTGCCGGGTGGAGATTATAACAGAACATGGCCAAGATGTTCAAATGTTCATAAATGACCAGCATGGTCGAATAATAGTAAGGCAGAACAGTTGAAACTGGAGCAGCAGCATGGCCAGGTGGACTGGGGACAGCAAGGAGTCATCATGTCAGGTAGTCCTGGGGCATGGTCCTAGGGCTCAGGTCAGTTGAAACTGGAGCAGCAGCATGGCCAGGTGGACTGGGGACAGCAAGGAGTCATCATGTCAGGTAGTCCTAGGGCATGGTCCTATGGCTCAGGTCCTCCGAGAGAGAGAAAGAAAGAAGGAGAGAATTAGAGAACGCACACTTATATTCACACAGGACACCGAGTTAGGACAGGAGGGGTACTCCAGATATAACAAACTGACCCTAGCCCCGACACAAACTACTGCAGCATAAATACTGGAGGCTGAGACTATATACTTTTTTTCTACTGTATTATTGACTGTATGTTTGTTTATTCCACGTGTAACTCTGTGTTGTTGTATGTGTCAAACTGCTTTGCTTAATCTTGGCCAGGTCGCAGTTGTAAATTACAACTTGTTCTCAACTAGCCTACCTGGTTAAATAAAAGTGAAATTAAAAAAATATATTTAAAAAAACTTGTGCTGGGGAAAAATAAAAGGCCACTCTAAAATGAGCAGTTTTGTCACACAACACAATGCCACAGATGTTTGAAGTTTTGAGGGAGTGTGCAATTGGCATGCTGACTGCAATAATATCCACCAGAGCTGTTGCCAGAGAATGTAATGTTTTAGAGAATTTGGCAGTATGTCCAACCACAGACCTTGTGTATGGTGTCAGGTTGGGGGGCGGTTAGCTGATGTCAACGTTGTAAACAGTGTGCCCCATTGTGGCGCTGGGGTTATGGTATGGACATGCATAAACTATGGACAACGAACACCATTACATTTTAACGATGGCAATTTGAATGCACAGAGATGTGACAAGATCCTGAGGCCCATTGTCTTGCTGTTCATCTTACGCCATCACCTCATGTTTCAGCATGATAACGTACGGCCCCATGTCGCAAGGATCTGTACATAATGGAAGCTAAAAATGTCATCTAGAATGTCATTGTATGCTGTAGGGTTAATATTTCCCTTCACTGGAAGAAAGGGGCCAAGCACAAACCATGAAAAACAGCCCCAGACCATTATCCCTCCTCCACCAAACTGTTCAGTTGGCACTATGCATTGGGGCAAGTGGCATTCTCTTGGCATTCGCCAAACCCAGATTCGTTGGACTGCCAGATGGTGAAACGTGATTCATCACACCAGAGAATGCGTTTACACTGCTCTAGAGTACAATGGTGGCGAGCTTTTCACCACTCCAGCCGATGTTTGGCATTGCACATGGTGATCTTAGGCTTGTGTGCAGCTGCTCTGCCATGGAAACCCATTTTTACAGTTTCTTACAGAAGGAAAATAATCATGCAGCAACGGGAAATGTGAATTATGTGGATTATAATGGATATTTTTGTAGGGGTTGACACGTTTTTCATAAGGGAAACGCTTGTCTGATATGTCAAAGTGGAAATGACAAACTTCAGAATCCTTTTTGAACCTTAAATACACTACAAGTTTTTGTTTTCCACTTTTGTCATTGCCCCCCAAAAACGGTGTTGTTCAAATTCTTTTGAAATGCACCATTGTTTCCTCCCATTCAAGTGTTCGAACTTGTGAAAAAAATTGCATGGGATTTCTCTTAATGAGACTCTGTGCAGCCAATGGCAAAGTCTGCTTTAGGTATAATGCCAGGAGCCACTTGTGGATTTGACAGCACTAACACAGTTCCACCTCTGACATTGCCAAAACAACTGTTAAAACCTCTTAGGAGGCTGCAAATTTTCGCAGCTTTTTGCTAAAATTCGCGCACCATTTCAAAGTCCTGCTACTCATGCCAGGAATATAGTATATGCATATGATAAGTATGTGTGTATAGAAAACACTCTGAAGTCTCTAAAACTGGTTAAATCGTGGCTGTGGCTATAACAGAACGTGTTTAGGAGTAAAAATCCCTCAAAAACTGTTCACCAAAAACCCCCAAAAATATTAATCCGCCAGTCAATGTATTGTCTAAGGCGACAGACAAAAAATGAGGCCCTCAGTACAATTCCTACAGCTTCCACACGATGTCGCCAGTACTGGCATTTTTTTCCTGCTGCTTTATTCTTGGTTAGATGACGTTAGGGCACTTCCTTTCTTGGGGCTCGCCCCAGGATGTTGTGAAATTGAAAACATGGACGATGATTTCAAGACTTGCTACTATCGAATACAGATCGCCCCGTGATCAATTTGATAGATTATTAACGTTTATTAATACCTAAAGTTGGTTTAGAAAATTAGTTTGAAGTGATTTGTAAGTTTATAGGCAGCTTTTGTAATTTTAAAAAGTGACGTTGCGTCTTGTAAAAGGGAATATTCCTGGCTCAGACCGGTCTTCAGAAAACGACATTTTGGCTATACAATGACGGATTTAATTGGGGAAAAGACCCAATTGTGATGTTTATGGGATATATAGGAGTGCCAAGAAAGAAGCTCGTCAAAGGTAATGAATGTTTTATATTTTATTTCTGCGTTTTGGGTAGTGCAGGCATCGAATTCAAGCCCCTTTGGCTCCTGCAATAGAATTACATTAGTAGTGCCCTTCCAAGAAGGCTCAAGGTCATTGGCCACAGATAAAAAGACGTCAAATCACGTTATATGTACAGTAGCTTTGATTGGACTGATCATGTCAACATCTTACTTTCAAAATCTTAGCTAGCAGTAATCATCATGAATGAAGTTGACAATCTACTGGAAAATTATTTTTAATCCTTGTCATATGATGAGAAATAATGAAGAGAAATTATAGATAAAACGTATCGGTGCTCATCGGCCAAGTTGGAAATCGCAAATTAAACAGTAAGTGGTTTGGAAGGAATCGGTGACAGTGGCTAACTGCAAGCATTGCAGTTGAGAATAAACGAGCTCAGACTGGGAAAATACATGTTGAATGGTCATCCAAATCCAACTCGGAATTGTAAATCCGGCCTCTTTGTCTTCCTTTGATGACAAAATTTGCCCACGAAGGACAGTCGCGCCACCTCCCTGTTCAAGTGAGCACATCACAACAAGGTGAGTCCAAAAATGTCTTATATGCTGCTGCATAAATGATGTAATATGACAGGAAGATATGTATACTGTAGCTAAGAAAGTAATACTACGGGTATGTTGTGAAGTAAGCTTTTAGTAGCCCATGTGCCTCACCCTAATAATTTGGTCTCTTTTCACCTTTTAATTTAGCCTAAAATTACTGTTCTGACTCGGTGGTGCACATGTAGCCTATAACCTGTTTTTGAGAAATGTAATAATCGAATATTGTAAGCGCTTTCATTGTCTGCTAATATGCCCCCTTTATTTATCCTAAGATTCTGACTTGGTGTACAGGGAAAACACTGTAAGAATGGCCCATGTTCTGAATGTTGACGCTGTACATTTCAAAAGTGCTTAATAAATAGTTATATTGTCTAAATCAGTCCTGGCTCACTCATTAATGTATTAATCGAAATTACGGATTGCATCTTATCTGCTTGTTGTCCCTTATGCCATAATTTGTACATCTCAATTGTCAGTAGAAACCACATTTGTTTAAAGCAAGTCAGCTATGTCAGCTATGTTTTTTTTAAGGCAGTAAATGTGGCTGAATGAACTGTTTCGCTGCCAGACACACAGTGTTGCCAACTTAGCGACTTTGTCTCTATATTTAGCGAGTATTCAGACCCCTCTTGCGACACATTTTCAAAAAAGTGACTAGCGACTTCTTCTGGTGTTATTGGACTTTTGGAAACTCTTGACATGAAAGCACGTATCATTCTAACTCTTCTCAACGAGCAGCGGGTGCTACCGTGGGCCCCACCCCAGTCGCAAACCACTCACAGGCGGCCCAGTCCTCGCGCAGCAGGCCCTCCCAGCTTCAGTCAGAGCACACCAGTATTTCTACTTGCACGTCCTCATCTGCACATATATCACTCCAGTGTAAATTGCTCAATTGTAATTACTTCGCCACTATTGGCCTATTTATTGCCCTACCTCCTTACTTCATTTGCACACACTATATACAGAATTGTTTCTATTGTGTTATTGACTGTACGTTTGTTTATCCCATGTGTAACTCTGTGTCATTGTCGCACTGCTTTGCTTTATCTTGGCCAGGACGCAGTTGTAAATGAGAACTTGTTCTCAACTGGTCTACCTGGTTAAATAAAGGTGAAATAAAACAAATACAAGTGAATAAAGTTTAATCCCCCATCCTACAATGAATGTTAAGACGATTATGACAATTCTTTTCAAATATCAGTTATTGTCCATCATCGTCGGTTACACGACTATTGTTCCAGCCCTAGTTCCAGTGCAACACATTTTATAGGATTCGATTTAGTGGTGTGGTAATGATCTGGTTTAATGGTGTTTTATACAGAGCCTTCCGAATGAATTCACTCCCCTTTATTATTTCCCAAATAAATTGTGTTACAGTCTGAATTTAAATGGATTAAATGTAGATGTTTTTGTGTCCCTGGGCTACACACAATAGCCTATAATGTCAAAGTGGAATTCTGTTTTTTTTTTTTAATGTTTACTAATTAATATAAAATGAAAAGCTGAAATGTCTTGAGTCAATAAGTGTTCAACCCCTTTGTTATGGCAAGCCAAAAGTTCAGGAGTAAAAATGTGCTTAAGTCACATAAGTGGCATGGGCTCAGTATGCAATACGTTTTTAATGTGATTTTTTGAATGGCTACCTTGTATCCCACACATACAGATAATTGTAAGGTCCCTCAGTCGAGCAGTGAATTTCAAAAACAGATTCAATCACAATGACCAGGGAGGTTTTCCAATGCCTCGCAAAGAAGGACACCTATTGGTAGATGATAGGTATAAATAAAAAGCAGATATTGAATATCCGTTTGCACATGGTGAAGTTATTAATTATACTTTGGATGGTGTATCAATACACCCAGTCTCTACAAAGATACATGTGACCTTACTAACTCAGTTGCCAGAGAGGAAGAAAACCTCTCAGGGATTTCACCACGAGGCCAATAGTGAGTTTAAAACAGTTAGAGTTTAACGGCTGTGACAGAAAACTGAGAATGGATCAACAACATTGTAGTCACTCCACAATACTAACCTAATTGACAGTGAAAAGGAAACCTGTACAGAATACAAATATTTCAAAACATGCATTCTGTTTGCAACAAGGCACTAAAGTAATACTGCACAAAATGTGGCAAAGCAATTCACTTTTGGTCCTGAATACAAAGTGTTACGTTTAGGGCAAATCCAATAACATATTACTGAGTACCATTCTCCATATTGTCAAACATAGTGGTGGCTGCAGCATGTTATGGGTATGCATGTAATCATTAAAGACGGGGGAGTTTTTCCAGGTAAAAAAATGTACGGAATGGGCACAGTCAAAATTCTAGAGAAAAACCTGATTTCAGTCTGCTTTCTTCCACACTGGGAGATGAATTCACCTTTCAGCGGGACAATAACCTAAAACACAAGGCCAAATCTACACTGGAGTTGCTTACCAAGAAGACCGTGAATGTTCCTGAGTGGCTGAGTTCCAGTTTTGACTCATGAATACTTTCTGAAGGCACTGTATTTAATGGTGTGGTATAAAACAAGACACATGCTGTTTCAGGTCAATACACTGCAAATGGTATGTTTGGTTTAAAGTCCATAAAATGACATATAGAAGCCTCTCAGTGGGATAACATTTTTATTATTTCCAATGGTAATCAATACATTTGACAAAACAAGCACACATTTGGGTCATACACAAATAAACTGCTTATTACCACAAACAAGGTGTACATTTTGTGTTGGCTGATAAAATACAGCGCAAAAAAAGATGTGCAAGAAAAAAATGGAAATACTATTCCTCAAGTAGACATTTCTGATTTCTCCTCTGGTCTCAAGGACTCGATCTCCATAGCCATTAGGAATCCTGGTTTGGAGGTAAGTGGAGAGAGAGATTGGCAGCCCATGTCACTTCTAAAGGCAACTGACATACAAAGCTTTTATACACATGAAAAATTAAAACACATCTCTGAAGGGACTTAAACATGTGCGTCATTCGGGAAGGTTGCTGAGTGTGTGTACAATCCAGTCAAATTGCTGTGGTCTGTCTGAGGTGCTTTGTCCCTTCTAGTAATTATATTTCTATGGTGTATACAATTTCAGTATGGTGTATCCAAAACATATTAAACCATTTATATAGATACGTATTGAGACCGCGGTAACATATAGGACCAAGCACATCAACAATGTCTGTCGCAATTTATCTACGCCTGAGTAGGTGGTGTTGTTTTCAGTAGACCTTTTTCTTTCGTCTCTGTTTATTGTGACTGTTGTGCAGTAGGTCTTGGTCAATGTCATGTGGAACTATGTCTGTGGAAATGTTAAGTTGCTGTTTGTTCAATTAAATCTACAAAAATTACATTTAAAAAACGACTTCAGCCTCACCTTCGGTGTAGTCCATCTCAGGCCTAGTGGAGATGAAGATCCAGGCCATTCCTACCAGCACAGCCACCACCAGGTTCACTATGATCCACGGGTTCAGGATCTGGTGCTCTGACCCAGGAGGCCTGGGGAGGAGAGGGGTTGTAAAAGTCCCAATGCTTTGTTTGTTTGGCTGGAAAAGTGATATTACTGAGTTAGATAATCAATATACAAGAACTAACTTAGAACTACATGTTAATATCAAGACAATAAGAACAGTAAGTTAACACACCATAAGGTCTCGTTAGCACTGGGGTACAGGTTGATGCGGTCACTGGTCATCTGCTGGCTGAGAGAGAGGACCAGAGATGAGAAGTACACTGCAGGAGAAGAGGGAAAGTTACCTCAAGGCCAGAGAGTCAAAGTGCTTGCTGGGCTGCATCATAGGCTGCATCATATACAGGTTGGCTCCGTCTGTCCTGAATGAATGAATTGAGTAACATACTGTAAAGATGTTTTCACTCACAAAAAGAGGCTAGAGCAACTGGGTCCAGGGTGACAAACTCTCTCATAGCCATGGCGCCTTTGGCCAGATTCACCCTGAAATGGAAAGAGAATGAGTCTCTCTCCACACACACACACACACTGGGGAGGGACGGGGCACATTGGGGTTTGTTGTAAAATGTGCAAGCCTGTAGCTAGAGAAAGTAGATGTGTGTGTGTTTGTGGGGGGGGTCCATTGATGGAATAGAACGGCAGTGCGTTGTATACATACACACACAAACACCTCCTAGCTCTAGCCAGAGGCTTCCCATATTTTCACAACAATGGCCACATTTATTTTGGGCCTGACCCCAGTGTGCCACACACAGACTCCCACTCTCTCTCCCCTCCTTACCTGTCAAAGGCTGACACGGTGCTTATAGCCAGTAGCAGGTAGAAGAGAGACTGTGCAGGGTAGGCCAGGCTGTGGTACTGCTGCAGTAGGTTAGGCAGAGTAGTGAGATGTTTTCCTGCCAGGGCATAGATCACTATGATGTTCCACACTGCATAGCCTGCTAGGAAGCCGTGGCAGAACAGCCCAACCCCCCTGTACATTAGAGAGATAGAGAGACGTGAGATAGAGGGAGCACACACACACACACAGTCTTTCAAACAGACACCTGCACACACACACACACCTGAAGCCACCATGTACCCTAACAGACACATCCTTGGTGGTCCACATCTGCTGGATGTCCACGAAGTTGTCCACCTGATCGCTGGACTTCGGTCTGTCTGACCGATCGCCCGCTTCAAACCTCTCTGAAAGTAAAACAACACATCATTACCCAACATAGAACACAGGACACACAAGGATGTCCAAATAATTCATACAAGGCCAATTTTTCCAGACACAGAAACAAGACTAGTCCTCGACCAAGTAAAGCTTCCAATGGAGGTTTTCCATTGAAATTGCTTCATAGTCCAGGACTAGGTTAATTATTCTGTGTTCTGGAAATCAAACTATACTCTTAAACTCTACCATGTACAGCTAACATAAAATAACAGCAGGAAGGGGGACACTCACTGCTCCTCTCGACAAACACCTTCCCCACAGGCTGGCTCTGTCCCAGGGGAGCAGAGAACAGGGAATGCCGGGGGACGGGTGGCTGAGCGTCTGTGATGATGTCATCGTCCTCTACATGAAGCTCGTTGACGTACTGTGTCTCTGACACTTTCGACTTCCTAGGGAGTTATCACGAAAAAAGAAAGAAAGAACAAAAGAGAGGGAAACTGAGCTCATTAATAAAGCACATCATAATAGAACCATATAAGTGAAAACATACCACACACATTTTACTCTACAGTATATACATATGAAATGAGTAATACAAGATATGTAAACATTAAGTGATTGAGATACCGTAGAATAGTATAGAAACAGTATATACACATGAGATGAGTAATGCCAGATATGTAAACATTAAGTGATTGAGATACCGTAGAATAGTATAGAAACAGTTATATGAAATGAGATACAAGATAGAATAGTATAGAAACAGTATATACACATGAGATGAGTAATACAAGATATGAAAACATTAAGTGATTGAGATACCGTAGAATAGTATAGAAACAGTATATACACATGAGATGAGTAATACAAGATATGAAAACATTAAGTGAATGAGATACCGTAGAATAGTATAGAAACAGTATATACACATGAGATGAGTAATACAAGATATGAAAACATTAAGTGATTGAGATACCGTAGAATAGTATAGAAACAGTATATACACATGAGATGAGTAATACAAGATATGAAAACATTAAGTGAATGAGATACCGTAGAATAGTATAGAAACAGTATATACATATGAAATGAGTAATACAAGATATGTAAACATTAAGTGATTGAGATACCGTAGAATAGTATAGAAACAGTATATACACATGAGATGAGTAATGCCAGATATGTAAACATTAATTGACTAAGATACCGTAGAATAGTATAGAAACAGTATATACACATGAGATGAGTAATACAAGATATGTAAACATTAATTGACTAAGATACCGTAGAATAGATAGGCCATATTACAGTGTCTCTTACTTCTTCCTCTTGGGTTTTTTGGTCACTTCTTCCCCTGCCTCTGCTGTGTTCTGGACCAGTCCATCCCCGTTCACCAGGTCAGCCTGGTCATCCTCCATGTCTGAGACACAAACAAGCCAACGAACAACGCTCCACATGTAACTTAATACATTTCACAAATACAGTAAGTACAACTATGACATATAGCCTATAAATGGTTTTGGTAAAACAGTACGGAATGTATTGAATATAAGTGTAATATAATCTTAACCACGCAGAAGTGATAGAATAAATAATACACAATCAAGATAATGTTTGAGTTAAAAGTAGGAAGAGTAGGTATATGGTTCCCCTGAGGCATGTTGTTATCTATAGTCAAGCCTGTTGTTTACCTATAGTCAAGCATGTTGTTTATCTATAGTCAAGCCTGCTGTTTATCTATAGTCAAGCATGTTGTTTACCTATAGTCAAGCATGTTGTTTACCTATAGTCAGGCCTGTTGTTTATCTATAGTCAAGCCTGCTGTTTATCTATAGTCAAGCGTGTTGTTTACCTATAGTCAAGCATGTTGTTTACCTATAGTCAAGCCTGTTGTTTACCTATAGTCAAGCATGTTGTTTACCTATAGTCAAGCATGTTGTTTATCTATAGTCAAGCCTGTTGTTTATCTATAGTCAAGCGTGTTGTTTACCTATAGTCAAGCGTGTTGTTTACCTATAGTCAAGCCTGTTGTTTACCTATAGTCACGCATGTTGTTTACCTATAGTCAAGCATGTTGTTTACCTATAGTCAGGCCTGTTGTTTATCTACAGTCAAGCCTGCTGTTTATCTATAGTCAAGCGTGTTGTTTACCCACAGTTGAAGTCAGAAGTTTACATACACTTAGGTTGGAGTCATTAAAACACATTTTTCAACCACTCCACAAATTTCTTGATGACAAACTATAATTTTGGCAAGTCAGTTAGGCTATCTACTTTGTGCATGACAAGTAATTTTGCCAACAATTGTTTACAGACAGATTATTTCACTTATAATTCACTGTATTACAATTCCAGTGGGTCAGAAGTTTACATACATTAAGTTGACTGTGCCTGTAAACAGCTTGGAAAATTTCAGAAAATGTCATGGCTTTAGAAGCTTCTGATAGGCTAATTGACATCATTTGAGTCCATTGGAGACTTACCTGTGCATGTATTTCAAGGCCTACCTTCAAACTCAGTGCCTCTTTGCTTAACATCATGGGAAAATCTAATGAAATCAGCCAAGACCTCAGAGAATAAAATTGTAGACCTCCACAAGTGTAGTTCATCCTTGGGAGCAATTTCCAAACGCCTGAAGGTACCACGTTCATCTGTACAAACAATAGTACGCAAGTATAAACACCATGGGACCATGCAGCCGTCATACCGCTCAGGAAGGAGATGCGTTCTGTCTCCTAAAGATGAACGTACTTTGGTGCGAAAAATGCAAATCATTCCCAGAACTACAGCAAAGGACCTTGTGAAGATGCTGGAGGAAACAGGTACAAAAGTATCTATATCCACAGTAAAACGAGTCCTATATCGACAGAAGCTAAAAGGCCACTCAGCAAGGAAGAAGCCACTGCTCCAAAACCACCATAAAAAAGCCAGACTACGGTTTGCAACTGCACATGGGGACAAAGATTGTACTTTTTGGAGAAATGTCCTCTGGTCTGATGAAACAAAATAGATATATTTGGCCATAATGACCATCGTTATGTTTGGAGGAAAAAGGGGGAGGCTTGCAAGCCGAAGAACACCACCCCAACTGTGAAGCACGGGGGTGGCAGCATCATGTTGTGGGTGTGCTTTGCTGCAGGAGTGACTGGTGCACTCTACAAAATAGATGACATCATGAGGAGGAAAATTACGTGGATATATTGAAGCAACATCTCAAGACATCAGCCAGGAAGTTAAAGCTTGGTCGCAAGCTTCCAAATGAACAATGACCCCAAGCCTACTTATAAAGTTGTGGCAAAATGGCTTAAGGACAACAAAGTCAAGGTATTGGAGTGGCCATCACAAAGCCCTGACCTCAATCCCACAGAAAATTTGTGGGCAGAACTGAAAATGCGTGTGCGAGCAAGGAGGCCTACAAACCTGACTCAGTTACACCAGCTCTGTCAGGAGGACTTATTGTGGAAAGCTTGTGGAAGGCTACTCGAAATATTTGACCCAAGTTAAACAATTTAACGGCAATGCTACCAAATACTAATTGAGTGTATGTAAACTTCTGACCCACTGGGAATGTGATGAAAGAAAAAAAGCTGAAATAAATAATTTTCTCTACTATTATTCTGACATTTCACACTAAAATAAAGTGGTGATCCTAACTGACCTATGACAGGGAATTTTCTATTAGGATTAAATGTCAGGAATTGTGAAAAACTGAGTTTAAATGTATTTGGCTAAGGTGTATGTAAACTTCCGACTTCAACTGTATAGTCAAGCCTGTTGTTTACCTATAGTCAGGCATGTTGTTTACCTATAGTCAGGCATGTTGTTTACCTATAGTCAGGCATGTTGTTTACCTATAGTCAGGCATGCTGTTTACCAATAGTCAGGCATGCTGTTTACCTATAGTCAGGCATGTTGTTTACCTATAGTCAGGCATGCTGTTTACCTATAGTCAGGCATGTTGTTTACCTATAGTCAGGCATGTTGTTTACCTACAGTCAGGCATGTTGTTTACCTATAGTCAGGCATGTTGTTTACCTATAGTCAGGCATGTTGTTTACCTACAGTCAGGCATGTTGTTTACCTATAGTCAGGCATGTTGTTTACCTATAGTCAGGCATGTTGTTTACCTATAGTCAGGCATGTTGTTTACCTATAGTCAGGAATGTTGTTTACCTATAGTCAGGCATGTTGTTTACCTACAGTCAGGCATGTTGTTTACCTATAGTCAGGCATGTTGTTTACCTATAGGTCAGGCATGTTGTTTACCTATAGTCAGGCATGTTGTTTACCTATAGTCAGGCATGTTGTTTACCTATAGTCAGGCATGCTGTTTACCTATAGTCAGGCATGCTGTTTACCTATAGTCAGGCATGTTGTTTACCTATAGTCAGGCATGCTGTTTACCTATAGTCAGGCATGCTGTTTACCTATAGTCAGGCATGCTGTTTACCTATAGTCAGGCATGTTGTTTACCTATAGTCAGGCATGCTGTTTACCTATAGTCAGGCATGCTGTTTACCTATAGTCAGGCATGCTGTTTACCTACAGTCAGGCATGTTGTTTACCTATAGTCAGGCATGTTGTTTACCTATAGTCAGGCATGTTGTTTACCTATAGTCAGGCATGTTGTTTACCTATAGTCAGGCATGTTGTTTACCTATAGTCAGGCATGTTGTTTACCTACAGTCAGGCATGTTGTTTACCTACAGTCAGGCATGTTGTTTACCTATAGTCAGGCATGTTGTTTACCTATAGTCAGGCATGTTGTTTACCTATAGTCAGGCATGTTGTTTACCTATAGTCAGGCATGCTGTTTACCTATAGTTAGGCATGCTGTTTACCTATAGTCAGGCATGCTGTTTACCTATAGTCAGGCATGCTGTTTACCTATAGTCAGGCATGCTGTTTACCTATAGTCAGGCATGTTGTTTACCTATAGTCAGGCATGCTGTTTACCTATAGTCAGGCATGTTGTTTACCTATAGTCAGGCATGCTGTTTACCTATAGTCAGGCATGTTGTTTACCTATAGTCAGGCATGTTGTTTACCTATAGTCAGGCATGTTGTTTACCTATAGTCAGGCATGTTGTTTACCTATAGTCAGGCATGTTGTTTACCTATAGGTCAGGCATGTTGTTTACCTATAGTCAGGCATGTTGTTTACCTATAGTCAGGCATGTTGTTTACCTATAGTCAGGCATGCTGTTTACCTATAGTCAGGCATGTTGTTTACCTATAGTCAGGCATGTTGTTTACCTATAGTCAGGCATGTTGTTTACCTATAGTCAGGCATGCTGTTTACCTATATTCAGGCATGCTGTTTACCTATATTCAGGCATGCTGTTTACCTATATTCAGGCATGCTGTTTACCTATATTCAGGCATGTTGTTTACCTATAGTCAGGCATGCTGTTTACCTATAGTCAGGCATGTTGTTACCTATAGTCAGGCATGTTGTTTACCTATAGTCAGGCATGTTGTTTACCTATAGTCAGGCATGCTGTTTACCTATAGTCAGGCATGCTGTTTACCTATAGTCAGGCATGCTGTTTACCTATAGTCAGGCATGTTGTTTACCTATAGTCAGGCATGTTGTTTACCTATAGTCAGGCATGTTGTTTACCTATAGTGAGATTTGTTGTTTACCTATAGTCAGGCATGTTGTTTACCTATAGTCAGGCATGTTGTTACCTATAGTCAGGCATGTTGTTTACCTATAGTCAGGCATGTTGTTTACCTATAGTCAGGCATGTTGTTTACCTATAGTCAGGCATGTTGTTTACCTATAGTTAGGCATGCTGTTTACCTATAGCCAGACATGTTGTGTGGCTATAGTGAGATTTGTTGTTTCCCTATAGTCAGGCATGTTGTTTACCTATAGTCAGGCATGCTGTTTACCTATAGTCAGGCATGTTGTTTACCCATAGTCAGGCATGCTGTTTACCTATAGTCAGGCATGTTGTTTACCTATAGTCAGGCATGCTGTTTACCTATAGTCAGGCATGTTGTTTACCTATAGTCAGGCATGTTGTTTACCTATAGTCAGGCATGTTGTTTACCTATAGTCAGGCATGTTGTTTACCTATAGTCAGGCATGTTGTTTACCTATAGTTAGGCATGCTGTTTACCTATAGCCAGACATGTTGTGTGGCTATAGTGAGATTTGTTGTTTCCCTATAGTCAGGCATGTTGTTTACCTATAGTCAGGCATGCTGTTTACCTATAGTCAGGCATGTTGTTTACCTATAGTCAGGCATGTTGTTACCTATAGTCAGGCATGTTGTTACCTATAGTCAGGCATGTTGTTTACCTATAGTCAGGCATGTTGTTAGGCATGGTGTTTACCTATAGTTAGGCATGCTGTTTACCTATAGCCAGACATGTTGTGTGGCTATAGTGAGATTTGTTGTTTACCTATATTCAGGCATGTTGTTTACCTATAGTCAGGCATGCTGTTTACCTATAGTCAGGCATGCTGTTTACCTATATTCAGGCATGTTGTTTACCTATAGTCAGGCATGCTGTTTACCTATAGTCAGGCATGCTGTTTACCTATAGTCAGGCATGCTGTTTACCTATAGTCAGGCATGTTGTTTACCTATAGTTAGGCATGCTGTTTACCTATAGTCAGGCATGCTGTTTACCTATAGTCAGGCATGCTGTTTACCTATAGTCAGGCATGTTGTTTACCTATAGTTAGGCATGCTGTTTACCTATAGTCAGGCATGCTGTTTACCTATAGTCAGGCATGCTGTTTACCTATAGTCAGGCATGCTGTTTACCTATAGTCTGGCATGCTGTTTACCTATAGTCAGGCATGTTGTTTACCTATATTCAGGCATGTTGTTTACCTATATTCAGGCATGTTGTTTACCTATAGTCAGGCATGCTGTTTACCTATAGTCAGGCATGTTGTTTACCTATAGTCAGGCATGTTGTTTACCTATAGTCAGGCATGCTGTTTACCTATAGTCAGGCATGCTGTTTACCTATAGTCAGGCATGCTGTTTACCTATAGTCAGGCATGTTGTTTACCTATAGTCAGGCATGTTGTTTACCTATAGTCAGGCATGTTGTTTACCTATAGTCAGGCATGTTGTTTACCTATAGTTAGGCATGCTGTTTACCTATAGCCAGACATGTTGTGTGGCTATAGTGAGATTTGTTGTTTACCTACGGTCGCTGCCTTTTTCTTCTTCTTCCTTCTCTGTGGTGCAGCTTCCGGCAAATCGGGGGTCAAGGCCTGGATGACCTCAGATGACCTGCGACTGCTCAGACCCCCCACCTGGGCAATCTCCATCCCTGAGTCTGCTGCACATGCAAAACAACACAACTCTCTTATTATATACTTTAGGTGTACTTACCATGTGGTTCAAGTCATTACTAGTACTTTAACTGTATATACATGATTATTTGACAGTGGAATGCAAGCTTTATAGTTAACCCATAGCCTGAAACGTAAAGGCAAAGTGCCTCCAAAATCTGGAACAACGCTGTTCACCAGCAGTTCAACAGAAGGCGCTCCCGAGAACTATTCCTTGGAAATATTCCTTTTCCACCCACCCTCTGGGCTTTCAACACCATCCACCTGACTCTTCGACTTCTTCCTCTTGCTTTTAGGGACCGGCATCTCGTCTACATAGGAGACAAATCAGGTAAAGAAAACTATATCCAAGCCAGCAGCGCCAACCAATATTCAATGGTTAAATGATCTATTACAACATCCTTCTGAAGGCAACTCACCACCTGTATCTTGACTTCATGCAGTTGTTCAAATGCCATACATATAAAAAGGGAAAGAGAGAGCGTGAGAGATGTTCTGCTGGGATAAATGAGTTGAAACAGTATCACAACAGCATAAGGAGGCGAGACTCACCTTGACATGGGGGGCAGGGAACGCTGTCCACGCTAAAGAGGACAAGGAAGAAGAGAATGAGGCTTGGCCAACATCTTACATAACACACCTTAATGATTACTTAATATACTTCATTACATTCACTTATTTAACCTTTATTTAACTAGGCAAGTCAGTTTAAGAACAAATTCTTATTTACATTGACCCCCCCGGCCAACCCCCCCGGCTCAACTCTCCCCTAACCCAGACAACGCTGGGCCAATTGTGAGCTGCCCTATGGGACTCCCAATCACGGCCGGTTATGACACAGACTGAGAACAAACCAGGGTCTGTAGTGACGCCTCTAACACTGCAATGCAGTGCCTTAGACTGCTGCGCTCTTGGGAGTCCCTCAATCCATACATGCCAAGAGATAGGATCAGAGGGGAACCAAGGAACAATGGAACCAAGCAAGTGGTTGTACAAAGCGCCCTCCAAAGCTTGCTTTCAAAGTAGATAACACTCCCAGTCACAAACAGTACATTTCTCCAATTGATCTCAACTAGAGGTTGATCGATTATGATTTCCCAACGCCGATGAAAAATGAATCGACCATTCCGATTAATCGTTCGACCTCTAATCTCAACAATAAAATCCTCCAAAACTCAACAACCTGGACTCAGAAAACAGTCCTTCTCGTACGGAGAGAAGATCCAGCAGCACCAGGGCCCGGTTTCCCAAAACTAGGCCCAGGACTGTGTATGAGAGAGAACTTACCGTGATTTGTTTTCTCACCATTCCACCCAAGAATCAGAAAGGGCTCTGAGGATATTCCTGTGCCACAGCCTTGGTGGCACTGCCTAATCCTGGGCTAAATCTGCAGTATGCATCTGCCAAGGTACTGGAATACCAACCAATCCAGGCATAGATCAGATCAGACTATTCAGACCTGAGGGATTTGACCCCTTGAGGTGAAAGTGAAGAAGACCCTCAACAAAAATAGCCTAGAGTAAACTACAACACCTTTATTGATGCAATAATTTGGTGTAAGAACAATGTTGATGATTATTAAGGCCGTATTTAATTTCCCTCTCATATTGGGCCACAGTTTTGAAGTGACATAAACTACACCTCTTCATGGTGTTGTTGACCTTAACCCCTAATGCTGTATGGTTCTGCAGCAAGGTCCCTGTTACACCCTCTCTGATTTGTTGTTGTTGGGCCCTCTGCAGGGTGCAGAAACCAGAGACCTATGAGAACTGGCTGTCTGAGAGCAGTCTTTTGACTGGGCTTGTGCTTATAGGCTACCAATGTGCTGCATACTAGCTAGTTACAAGTCGAAATACTCTTAAGATGTATGATATGGATGGTCGTGTAAGTGTAGTGGCGCATGCGCGACTAATGGTACCTGTGGAAGAGGCGGGAGGTCCCTCAGTCGAATACTTTGTGCCTAAATAAATACTTGGATTAAAAAACAAACTGCACACACTGGGCAATTGGAATAGGACAAAAATACTAGTTATAACGAATTTATGGATAAATAGTAATAGCTAACTAAGACAGAGCAAAATTGTAACTAGCTGGTCAGCTAAATTAGCTAGCTAGCACATTTAGGCTAGAGAAACTTTGTGTTCCGACCTTTACAAGATTAGCAAGCTACATACCTGGAATCCTCCTGTGTCCATTTCTGCGGGATACCCTATTAAAACAACCCCGATAAGAGATAGCTAACTAGCTACCTGGCTGTTAAAACGTTTTGGGTTTGTAACGTCCGCATGTTAGTAGCCACGGTGTTTACCCGACCACTTTGTTTACACTCGTTGCCTTGCCATTACAGTGATTTTTAGCTAAGAAAACAAAAAGGACTTCCGGTTTTCAAAATAAAAGCCTGTCTTCTACACATGTTGACACAAAAAGTCACACAAACACATGTTAAATAACACGCGTTCACACATAAAATTGTATTTTTAAAATTGGTAACAGTATACATCACATATTTTACCATTGTTCCATATCCAATTATGTTACACAAACAAATATTATGTATAATAATAGCCTTGGATTACAGCCTGTGCTGAAGGTATCCTTCAGTACTATGAAAACATGTTAAATGGTGAGCACACAACTCCACTAACTTGCTCACCTTCCTACTGAAACATCGTACCAATCTAGAGCACTTGAATATACGTTCTTTGGCATTAACATTCATTTTATTAAATCAAATAAAAACATTAAGAAAATACAGAAATTCATCACGGACAATTATTTGCTCTGATTGTAAACGAAAGATGAGAAGTTAACCTACAACCTCTCATAGCGTACCTTTGTAGCACATCAATACATTATCTCCAACTATGCACACAATTTCAGAGAAAAACAGACTTTTTGATTTTTGGTTTAATCCAGCGCCATAGCCTTGAATAGGCAAATTAGTCAACAACAGATTCAAGCAGACACAAGGACAGTATCTGTATGAGTCTCTCAAACTCACACTAAACAAAACAAGAAATCCAATCTCAAACAAATTACACTGAAGAGCAGAGGGCATCTTCAGAAGTAGCAGCCAAAGGTGACAGCCACTCCTCATCCATGTTGTTCTCCATTCCCTCTTTTACGATGCCCTGTTTGTGATCCTTTTATGTTCTCTCCTCTCTTCTCCTCATTTCTCATCAAAACTCCTCTGTGGGTCGTATCTAGTTGGCAGGAACCCACTGTGTCTCATCCTGAGCCCTCCTCACAGCCCTCAGTAGCTGAACACAGGAGTCTTGCAGCCTGTCATTCCCCATCACATTTTTTTCGAAGAACTAGCAGTAGTGAAACTCCATCTTTCTGGCTGTCTCCTCAGTCTCCTGGAAGTCTTCCTCCTGTTGGGAACAGAATAACATGACAGTTGGTCACTATCTTAACTATGGCATGATGGTCAGTATTTCAACCATTTGATCACCATGGGGATGGCATATTATTACCAGGTATCTTTGGGAAAAAAAGAGGTTCAAACCGTGAGCGACTTCCTGGTCAATAATAAAAAGGAGAAATGATAATAAAACCATAAGAGGGCTTACTTTGAACAGGATGTTGATGTAGTCATTTGTGGCGATCCGAGTGTCCTTTCTGGTCTCCTTCATTTGTTCTGCGGTGGGCGGCTTCACATAGATGATGTAGGCCTTGAGCTCATGTGTCCTCACTGACTGGATGGCCTAAAACGGGACAGTCATCATACACGGGTCAATTGAAGACCTGGCCAAGATGCAACTGAGGTCAACACAGAGCTAACTCCACAATAGGGCCAAGTCAATGATGAAGCCCCACTGGGGAAGAACCCCAGCAGGACTCACATGAGGCTCGATTTCGATGACACAGATTCTTCCACTGTTCAACACATCCTTCACAGCGTCAACGCTTGTGCTGTAGAAATGACCTTTGTACTCCCCATTTTCCAGAAACATGGTGTAAAACAATTTCAACACAAAACCCTGGCTTAATATCAGGTGGTCCACATCAATGTTATTAACTTACTTAATCCTCTTTGTCCCCATTCATGTGTTTGTGAGAGGAAAGTGATAAGCTGTTATTCAGTGAGCACCCACTTGTTGTTGTAAACCATGTTCTCAAACAGTTCTCTGTTGATGAAGTGATACTCTTTATCAGACTCCTCATGGCTCTTAGCGGCTCGTGTTGTGTCTGGAGCAGGAAGGTCAAACATTTCAGATGACATCATAGGAAGACAAGACGTCATATCATCATATCAAGACATCATAGGACGACATCAAACAAGACATTGATTGTATCCATGTCAACAATGGAAGAAAGTCAAATAGACTGGCAGGTTCACAGAGGTTAGGTGGTTTACTTACGAGGCACGGCCCCTTGAAAGGTCACTGGATTGATTTCGATTAACCGCCTGCGAAGTTCGCTCACTCCAATGCCAGAGGGACCTGAGAGAGAAGAACACACTTGTGAGGTCTCTGTCATGTCGTCACACATATTCTGCGCCAATACAAGTAGAGGCACACTGCCCATGTACAAAAACAGTGACACAACATGAATCATACTGCATTATTGGCCACAGAACCATTTACGCGTTAGCATGTACTCATGGCAGTCAATACATATTTGAATCTTGTGCCAATCTATTTGTGTAGCTGGTTAGTGCCAGACTGGTGAATTACCCACCAGGGTGACCAGGCGGTGCTTGTCCTGCGGGTTGCACTGGTATCGTACCACCTCTTCGTATGGGTTGTTGAGGGCACTGTAGCAGCTGCCGGAGCAGCGGATGTAGCAGGACTGCTGACTGGAACCTTTGCTTAGGGACTGGCGCCGGCACAGACGCAGGCTACGTCTGAACCCAGTTAGATAGATCCCCTCGATGTTAGTGCTGAATTCACCCTCCTCTAGGAGTGGGTGGAAAAGGGAGGGGGAGAGCATGATAATGGGATGAATGTGTATGTCACTAGACATGGTGTTGGAGTTGATTCTAATTGAGATCAAAGGAGAGCAAGTTATGTTCACCTTCTCTTAGCTCCTCTCACATTCCAAATTGTAATTCAGAAATGATTGAGATAAAGTAAACAGTGTTATAGTTGAGTGATACTGTATTTTGTATACCACAGGCTACATGAATAACTTACTTCAACAAAGACTTACCTAAAAGATTCAAAATCTTCCTCATCTCTTAGAAAATAGAAGAAAAACATACAAAAAAATCCATTGTAGAGGAAATTCGGGAAATCTTACCAGCTTTATCACACTTTTCATTAATGGCCATCAGGTCTTTATCTGAAAAGAGCCAAGTATGACCGGTCAGTGCAAAGTCAATAATGAAATGCACTAGATATACATAAGTACGTGGACACCCTTTCAAATGAGTGGATTCATCTATTTCAGCCACACCTGTTGCTGACAGATATATAAAATGGAGCACACAGCCATGCAATCTCCATAGACAAACATTAGCAGTAGAATGGCCTTACTGAAGAGCTCCGTTACTTTCAACGTGGCACCTTCATAGGATGCCACCTTTCCAACAAGTCAGTTCATCAAATTTCTGCCCTGCTAGAGCTGCCCCAGTCAACTGTAAGTGCTGTTACTGTGAAGTGGAAACGTCTAGGTGCAACAACGTGCCGCAAAGTGTTAGACCACACAAGCTCATAGAACGGGATCCCCTAGTGCTGAAGAGCGCAGCTCATAAAAATCGCCTGTCCTCTGTTGCAACACACACTACCAAGTTCCAAACGGCCTCTGCAAGAAATGTCAGCAGAATAATTGTTCGTCGGGAGCTTCAGGAAATTCGTTTCCAAGGCTGAGTAGCTGCACACAAGCCTAAGATCACCATGCGCAATGCAACGCGTCAGCTGTAAAGCTCGCCGCTATTGGACTCTGACAGACAAATCTGGGTTTGGCAGATGCCAGGAGAACGCTACCTGCTCCAATGCATAGTGTCAACTGGTGGATAAGGAATATTGGTCTGGGGCTGTTTTTCATTGTTCGAGCTATGCCCCTTAGTTCCAGTGAAGGGAAATCTTAACACTACAGCATACAATGACATTCTAGATGGTTCTGTGCTTCCAACTTTGTGACAACAGTTTGGAGAAGGCCCTTTCCTGTTTCACCATGACAATACCCCCTTGCAGAAAGTCAGGTCCATACAGAAATGGTTGTTCAAGATTGGTGCGGAAGAACTTGACTGGCCTGCACAAAGACCTGACCTCAATCCTATTGAACACCTTTGGGATGAATTGGAACGCCGACTGCGAGCCCAACATCAGTGCCCGACCTCACTAATGCTCTTGTGGCTGAATGAAAGCAAGTCCCCGCAGTAATGTTCCAACATCTAGTGGAAAGCCTTCCCAGAAGAGTGGAGGATGTTATAGCAGCAAAGGGGAGACCAACTCCATATAATGTCCATGATTTTGGAATGAGATGTTCGACAAGCAGGTGTACACATACTGTACTTTTGGTCATGTAGTGTAACAATAACTGCCTCAAATTGAGAACTGGCACCATAAAAAAGGATCATAGTTCTTACCTTCATTCACAGTGCTCAATTCAGGTAAGCAAGAGGAATAAGATCATTGGCATGTGTATTGCTGTTATGGATATACAGTAATAATTGTTACCAGCTGCTTATAATTTGGTCTACAAGAGCTGAAAAGCCAGATGTAAAGATGAGTAGGGAACTCTACTCACAGGGTTTGATGCAGGCTGGTAGGGCTGAGACCACCAGAACTCTTTCTGTTTCCTCCTGAGCAGGTTGGTGGAGGGGATAAGTCCAGCGCAGGCCGAGGTGCTGGGTAGTTTCTTGGCCTGCCACCAGAGGGTGTCTGACTGGTCCACGATCTCCAGCAGGTCTCCCTTCCTGAAGTCCATACCTGCCTCGGTGCAGGGGATGGCCGGGTCCTGCTGGGGACTGGAGTCTGCCATGACAAGCACATACAGCTGGGACACCAGGAGACACAATACAACCGATAACAAGACACAAGGACAATGCAATGAAAATATCTTTACTACAACACTGAAGACAGGAACTGAGCCATAGGTTTTCTTGGTAATAGTAACCTCCTATTGTCAAGAGAAAGACTTTGGTTTTGGTGCCATTATGGTTCAATCAGCTTACATGACTTACTGTTACCAGGGAAGGGTAGGTCGGTAAACATGCCATTACTCACTATCGTCTGGTTGCTGACTGGTCTATCTGTGATGGGAACCACTTTGAACACGAGAGTGCCTTGAGACCGGGCCTGTGGGTCCAAAGACAGATAAACACCCATGTACATCACTGGTGGATAAAGACGTACTACGGACACCATCTGTGTTGACTGTGTGAAATGTGTGCATGTTTGGGCAGCCAGGCAGTGTTCTGCTACTCACCAGTGTCTCAATGACCTGCTCAGGCTCCAGGCCATCTACAGAGTAGCCATTCACCTCTGTGATCCTGTCCCCTTCATGCAGCAGACCTAGAGGGAGAGGGGGAGGGCACAAATGAGAAAGAAGAAACAGATTAAAGGCAGAGTGAGAGAGAGAGAGAGGTGGTCTCACCGCCACGGTCCGCCAGTCCTCCATGGATCATCCGTGCCACAAAGATCTCTCCCTGTTATCCCATTTCGCTTTATCGTGGCTCCCTAAGAGAGAGACAGAGAGGGGACATGAATCCAGGGTTAAAACCTTTTCCTGTAGCTCTCACACAGAGTGAGCTCCAAAAGTATTGGAACTTTGGCAAATGTTTAGTTGCTTTGGCTCTGTACTCCAGCAATTTGGTTTTTAAATGATGCAATGATTATGAGGTTAAAGTGCAGACTGTCAGTTTAAATTTGCAGATGCACAAGTACCATAGTTGTGCATCTAACTTTCTCACTCATCATTATTCATGATTCATTCAGGATTATCGTTAATCATGGTAGCATCCACATTAATGTACAAGTGTTTAAAAACATTATATTCTTATTTACAATAATACCATTCTTCTATTGGGCACAAAATAATATGAATAACAAACATTACAAACAGGAAATGCATCCAACAAATGTTTAGACTCACAAGCTTGATGTAGTCACTGCGTGCTATGAATTTGGGACCAAATACTTAACTTTTTACTACTTTAATACACAAAAGTGAATGTGCAAAAACTGCTGTAATTTCTAAACGATTCACCCGATATGGATGAAAATAACCTCAAATTAAAGCTGACAGTCTGCACTTCAACCTCATTGTATCATTTCAAATCCAAAGTGCTGGAGTACGAAGTCAAAACAACAAACATTGTGTCACTGTCCAAATACTTTTGGAGCTCACTGCAAACAGAGAATTATCGCTGGGGTGGAACAGCAACAATGACACATTTGGCCAATTACAGGTTATGGAGGGTGTCATGAGATATGAGATGAAGACATCACGAGTCCAAAGGGAATAATGGACATGCTTTATTTACAATTACAAAATGAAATAATGTGAAAATAACAGATGACATTCGGGAAACAGAGTAGCATGAAACACAGGCGGACGGCTTGAGGATGGAAACGCAACAATGAACATAGCCAACACATAACAATTGCGGGATGAATGGGGGGGGCGACATGATGGTGATGAAGATAACAGAAGAAAGGTTAAATGCCTTTTGAAGCCGAGATTTCTGAGGGAATCTTGAGGAGAGGACTGAAGCAGAGGAATATAAGATCTCCTGAAGATACCAGAGCACCACTGTCCTCCTGGCTGGTTCACTTCCTCTTCTTCTTCTTCCCCTGGCTGGAGCTGGAGCAGCAGCCAGTCTTGTTGTGGTTGGGGGCGGGTGGGGCAGGTGGTGGAGGTGTTGAGAGGCTGTTGTAGAGGTGGGGTTGCTGGGGCTGGGGTTCCACATGCTTCTTTTGAGATGTGGGGGAAGCACCAACATGCTTTTTGGGAGACATAGGCGGAACCCTGGTCTTCAACCCTACTTTGGGTGACCCATTACAGGCTGGGGACCGAGGCTGAGAGATCTTCCCCTGGGATGTGGATATGCCATCCATAGAGCCAGTGAAGGAGCTGGAGGAGGAGGAAGAGGTGTACAGGGAGCATACTCTGGACTGGTGTGAAAGGGATGTCTGAGTCTTCAAGCTGCTGGCTGTGTGTTCTTGTACCCTGGCTGATATGTTGACTGGCAGGCTACTGCTGCTGGTTCCTCTGTGTGGTTCCGGTGTATCTGCTACCGCCCTGCTGGCAGCGATGAGTGTCTGCAGTCTGCTCACCACCTGGGCCAGCAGCGTCAGGGCCTGGGCATTCTCCTGGACACTCTCAGACATGCGCTCTGTGGCGGCGGCCATCTTCTGCCCCAGCAGCCAGACATCATTGGTGCTGCGCTCCATAGAGCTGGCAGCCTGCTGCACCGTGGACCTCAACTCATCCAGGCTCTTCTGCTTAGCCAGCTCCACAGGGGGGTTGAGAGGCATCTCATCTACCCGCCGATGCTGCATGGGGCTGGGGGGAGCCGTGCACACCCGGGGACTGACGCTGTAGCTCCGGAACCGCGGAGGAGTTCCAGGGGAATGGTGGTAGTCACCCATGGAGAGATGGTATGCAGCCATGCAGGGAGGGGTGAGAGTCCGGGGCTGGAGGGGTGGATCGTGGTGTGGGAGAGGGGACAGGGTGTTGGCTGACTCTCTGTCTTCGTCGCTGTCTAGCTCCTCGATCACATTATCTCCAGAAGCAGGGAGGAGAGAGAGGTTGGAAAAAGGTCATCTATTAGCCTGAATTAGAGTAGAAGTTCCATTGTGTTGTATTACAATGTACTGAACTGATATGTATTGCAGTGTACAGCACTGTACAACTCATGGCAGTAGATACAGTATTGCATCATATTGTTTTCAGGGTCTTTTCAACTGTAGTTCTTACCAATCAGGACAGAGCTACAGACCGAGGGGGCAGAGCGATTAAGACCTTCTTTCCAGAGTTCATCCGTCTGGTACGTTCTGCAGGTACTCATTGGCTTAAAATGTGGCAGAGCGCGGGGCTTGCCCAGAGGTGGTGGACCCGCAGAAGATAGCAATTCAGCTGGTGGGTAGCTGACTCTCCTTGTGCTGGGCATGACTGGTCGCTCCCCGGGCACTACATCCCCCACACCGTGCCAGGGGCCCTCCACAGCCCTGGCCCCACCGTGGATCAGCCTTCGGCGGGTCATCTTCCTCAGGGTATCCCAGCGACTGCGGATCCCCTCTCCCGAGCTCCTCTTTCAGGGGGAGAGACAGGGCTAGACAAGATTACCTCTGTCTGAGACCACAGATACCTCTATAGCCCTGAAATAGGGATCTGGGTACACAGGGTACTGCTGAAACTGTCTGCCACCAGGATTGGATTTAGATTTGTTCCAAATGGGTTCCAAAAGAGGTCGCAATGTCAGATGTGGATGGGTAGGAGCTTCCGAGTATATACAGCTTAATAACTACAGGAAAACATTTTGTGTTCAAATTGAGTGACTGGAAATTGTATATTTTGGTGTCCAAAACTGACCCACCGTGACACTAATCATAAGCCATCCTGAAATGTTGGAAGTATTAAAACCATCTCTACTACTATTACTCTGATTGAAGTCATCTGTCACACAATTTAACAATCAAACGAAGGACATGTTATGAAAGCATCATCTGCTCTTTCTTACAGCTTCTGTCAGGTCCTCAGGAGTTGACGCTTTGCATGCGGTGTGCAGAAAGCACAACAGTTCTGTAACCTTGCAATAAAAACGTTCCGTTGTATCCAATCCACGACTCACCAGCTGCTGCTTGCTCTTCACCAGACAGACTATCCTCATGGCCTCCTCATCGTCAGCGAGGTTGTCAGGGATAGGAGGCAGCACAGGGTCATAGTCCTTCTGGGCCACCGTATCATGGGCTGATGTCAGAGCCTAGGACAGAGCACCACTATTAAGTACATTCATTCATTCAGGCGGACTCAACACACATAAATAACTCACACAACCCAGAATATCTTAGTTACTGCAACAACAGATACAAAGGTTAGGATCATAGGAGCCCTTGTTGCCTCAGGATCTCTCACCTGGAAATGTGGTCCCCTGAGGAGACTGTAAAGCTCCCTGGCCTCAGCAGAAGTGTTCCGAACTGCTCTCAGGTCAGCCAGAATCTAGAAGAGAAGCAGAAAGACAGGTTGGAACACAGACAGCAGCAGAGTGGACACAGGACAGGACTGACACCACTGACAAGCCAAAGAGGGAAGGAGGCAAAGCAGTAGAGGGAAAGGTCCTACCTGTTGGATGAGCTGTGTTGTGTAGGTTAGGAAGGGAGCAGCTGGCTCTCTCTGGTGTTGCCGCAGACACTCATACACCTGGGTGGTGCAGAGACAGAGAAAAGGTTAAAACCTACACCCAGAACAAGACAAGAGTATGGACAAACACAAGTCAGAGACACCCTCCACTCACTGGGTGGAGCAGAGACTGAGAGAACGTAGAGATATGGTGAAATACAGCTTTCCTAAACCCCAGATGAGAGTATATCACAAACTAGACTCCCAGACTAACTTGGAGCAGAGACTTAAGCCTTGGGGCGTTGAGGAGGCTGTTTAGGAGCTTTGCCCTGTTGATTTCCTTATTGATGGAATGTTTCACCTCCTCTACCACGTCAGACAGGATCTGCCTTAGGCCTGGAGGACAACAGCAACAAAAGCGTAAATCGTAAAGATGAACAACCATAGGATTATCACAACATACAGGAGAGAAGTGCATTGCCATCAGCTAGAGATTGAGAGAGAGGCTGTTTCCTATTACTGACCATGGTCACTCGGTCTAGGGGACGACATCACCCTCTCGGCTTCCCCAGCCTGCCTCATGGTGATCACCCAGCACTGACTGCTGGAAATTCACGCCAACCCAGACATTGGAAAGAGAGAAATGAACAAAGAAAAATGTAATAATTGTTTTTTAAATTTTTTTATAATCTTGTTTAGTAGTTCATCTAAAATCTGAATGATAACATCTAATCTTCGTACACATTTTAGATAACAATAACATATCATTTATCCTGAATAAAAAGACTCCATGTATAGTACATAGTCATCAGTTCTGCTATGATGGATGTCAACAGGGTGTTAATAACTTCCCAGGTAAAAACAGCCTCCACTGTCACACGTTAAAAGCCCTAGGGGTAATTTAAATGCCCTGAGTGTGAAATAAACTCAGGGTTCAAAGGTCAATGGCACACTTAAGCACTGTCTCTTCTAATTCCGTATTCTACGTGCTACCATGTCCCTGTGTGGGTCAATGTCACCCATTCAACAGAAAGAAAAACCAATACCGGTGATGTCGTGTTACATCTTAAACCGAAGTATGAGGATTTTTCATCATGTTACTTGACGGATGGGTGCGGATAGATTGACGGATGGGTGCGTCAATTGACTTTAATATGTAGTAATACTTGGATTAAAAACAGTGGATCCCCTTGATGGGAAAACAATGAAAATCCTGAAAACTGTCAGAGTGAGAGTCTACTGTATCTGGGCTCGGTGCCAACTATAAAAGACTTAACACACATTCCTGCGTGCGCACTACTTACCTCTGTAGTCTCCTTTCTTGCAGTCCCTTTGACCCGCTTCCTCAACCCTTAATATTTAGCTCCAGAGGAGGATTTGTCATCTGTATAATACAGTTCACCGATTTTTGCCGCAGAGTGAGAATCCCCAGGGGATCTGCTGGTAACAGGTCTGTGCTTTTACTAAGTAGCGAGCCGGAAAGAAAGGAGAGAAGAGCGTAATCCTCTCTCGATCCCAGTTAATCCTGGGCGAGCCGTTGTCTCTCGCTCTCCGGAATTGACAGAAGCGTGTCCAACCTGCTGCTGGCCTGTCCAAGGCTATGCTACAGCTCTGCTTCCAAAGCTTCAACTCTTTCTGCTTATAAAACCCGCCAGACCGTGGCCCGATAAATCTATGTCCTAAATGGCACCCTTTTCCCTATACAGTGCACTACTTTTGACCAGAGCCCTATGGGCCCTGGAGGGCTCTGGTCAACAGTTGTGCCCTATATAGGGAATACGGTGCATTTTTGGCCACACAGCAACCCTGTGTTGAATAGAGGGAAAAGAGGGGATATCCCACAGCGTGTAATTAAACACATCACTGTACTGAGCTCCCAACAGCTGGAGGAGATGGGGACAGAACATGATGATGTCATTATATACTTTAGTACCCTACAACTACTTTTGCTTCTCTAACCATACAAATGATCATGGAAGTCTGTCGCACACTCGTCTCCTTGCTGTGGATTTATTAGACTTATTTGATCAGAAACTGGTGGCCGATGGTGATTTTTGAAGTAATCTGCCAGGGAAAAAATATGATTTCATGTTGAGGACAATCCAGAATTGATTTTAGAGATGAACTTTAACCTAAGATTATCTTGCTGCACTGTAAAAAGCTTTGGCTTTAAAATTCTTATTTTTGTATTTGTCATTAATTTACCCTCCGTCTGTGTAGCTTTTTAGGAAGAGAAATAGGTCAAAGCTATAGGATTATCAGCAGCACTAGAGATATTTACTTAATAGTCATCTTTGACCTCTAATGTGACTGTTAAAACCAAAGCATTATTATTATCACGTTTATTTGTAAGGGATCGTGTACAACATTCCATTGCACCAGATTTAGCTAGATAGCTCATTTTCATCTATAGTCCTTGGGCAGAAAACAATTAACATTAATACATCAATACAATGCTACAGTATAACACACTATAAATATAAATATACACACACACACACACACACACACACACACACACACACACACACACACACACACACACACACACACACACACACACACACACAGTACCAGTCAAAAGTTTGGACACACCAACTCATTCCAGGGTTTTTCTTTGTGTTTGCTATTTTCTACATTGTAGAATAATAGTGAAGACATCAAACATATGAAATAACACATATGGAATCATCTAGTAACCAAAAAAAGTGTTAAACAAATTAAAATATATTTAATATTTGAGATTCTTCAAATAGCCGCCCTTTGCCTTGATGACAGCTTTGCACACTCTTGGCATTCTCTAAACCAGCTTCACCTGGAATGCTTTTCCAACTGGCTTGAAGGAGTTTGCATATATGCGGAGCACTTGTTAGCTGCTTTTCCTTCACTCTGCGGTCCAACTCATCCCAAACCATCTCAATTGGGGTGAGGTTGGGTGATTGTGGTGGACAGGTCATCTGATGCAGCACTCCATCACTCCTTCTTGGTCAAATAGCCTTTACACAGCCTGGAGGTGTGTTTGTGTTTGAGTCCAAACTTTTGACTGGTACTGTATATACTTTAAAAAAAAATGTAATTATAAAAAAAAGCCTGTTTTGCATGTTATTTTGGCATTAATACATGTCAGTTTGTAAAAAAAACTACAACATCAAGTTAACAAAGCTGCATACAAACATGGTCTCTTTTTTGCTTCTTGAGTAAGGCAGTTCCAGAAGGCAGGTGTTTCAGCCTAGCTCAGTGTTTTCTGTGGTGGTGGGGCAGCCAGAGGAAAATATGGCGTGTATGAGTTGGTAATGTTCTCTAGTTGTGCCATGATTGGCTCAGTGTTCTGTCACTCATGGGGACACTACGTCACCGCAAAATCTACGGGAAGAGCTCGAAAATTCAAGCCCCTTGGATGTTTTTGAATTTTTACCCCTTTTTCTCCCCAATTTCGTGGTATCCAATTGTTTAGTAGCTACTATCTTGTCTCATCGCTACAACTCCCGTACGGGCTCGGGAGAGACGAAGGTTGAAAGGCATGAGTCCTCCGATACACAACCCAACCAAGCCGTCTCTTTTAAGGATAAACATTCAACATTGGCCATGCTGTCAATCCAGCATGACTTTTGCCGCTTTCAAAACAACTGGAAACTGGGAAATCTCAGACTTTAGTGAGATCAAGACAACTGGGAACTCAGATTTGGTTTTTGCTCTGACTGGGAAAATATGTTTTGAATGGTCATCCAACTCCGAATTCCCGGTCGGGAACTCTGGCCTCATTCTAGAGCTCTGACCTGAAGATCACACGATTCAACATTGTTTCTTCAGAGTTCCCAGTTGTCTTGAAAGCACCAGAAATCCAGAGAATGCCAGACTTTGATGACAAAGTTTGATGACAAAATTTGCCCACAAAGGACCACCGCATCACCTTCCACCTTGTCACACAACATATCTGTTGGATTGTGTTGTGTGACAAAACTGCACATTTTAGATGGGCCTTTTATTGTCTCCAGTACAAAGTGCACCTGTGTTATGATCATGCTGTTTAATCAGCTTCTTGATATGCCACACCTGTCAGGTGGATGGATTATCTTGGCAAAGGAGAAATGCTCACAACCAGGGATGTAAACAAATTTGTGCACAACATTTGAGAGAAATATGCTTTTAGTGCAAATGGAACATTTCTGGGATCTTTTATTTCAGCTCATGAAACATGGAAAATGTCAGAGAATTATGTCATGGCTTTAGAAGCTTCTGATGGGCTAATTGACAATATTTGATTCAATTGGAGGTGTACCTGTGCATGTATTTCAAGGCCTAGCTTCAAACTCGGTGGCTCTTTGCTTGACATCATGGGAAAATCAAAAGAAATCAGCCAAGACCTCAGAAAAAAAATGTAGACCTCCACAAGTCTAGTTCATCCTTGGGAGCAATTTCCAAACGCCTGAAGGTACCACGTTCATCTGTACAAACAATAGTACGCAAGTATAAACACCATGGGACCACGCAGCCGTCATACGGCTCAGAAAGGAGATGCGTTCTGTCTCCTAAAGATGAACATACTTTGGTGCGAAAAGTGCAAATAATTCCCAGAACTACAGCAAAGGACCTTGTGAAGATGCTGGCGGAAACAGGTACAAAAGTATCTATATCCACAGTAAAACGAGTCCTATATCGACATAACCTAAAAGGCCACTCAGCAAGGAAGAAGCCACTGCTCCAAAACCGCCATAAAAAAGCCAGACAACGGTTTGCAACTGCACATGGGGACAAAGATTGTACTTTTTGGAGATGTGTCCTCTGGTCTGATGAAATAAAATAGCTATGTTTGGCCATAATGACCATCGTTATGTTTGGAGGAAAAAGGGGGAGGCTTGCAAGCCGAAGAACACCATCCCAACCGTGAAGCACGCGGGTGGCAACATCCTGTTGTGGGGGTGCTTTGCTGCAGGAGGGACTGGTGCACTTCACAAAATAGATGGCATCATGAGGAAAGAAATTATGTGGATATATTGAAGCAACCTCTCAAGACATCAGTCAGACAGTTAAAGCTTGGTCGTAAATGGGTCTTCCAAATGGACAATGACCCCAAGCATAATTCCAAAGTTGGCTTAACAACCACTTACAGGTAGGGGGCAGTATTTCCACTTTGGATGAATTGCGTGCCCATAGTGAACTGCATCAAAATCTGTCCTAAATTGCTAATATATGCATATTATTAATAATATTGGATAGAAAACACTCTGAAGTTTCTAAAACCGTTTGAATTATGTCTGTGAGTATAACAGAACTCACAGGGCAGGCAATCTTGAAATCCTGAAAGTTGGGGCAACTTTGACATCATCGCCCCTCCCTTCCCAACAAGTTATGGATCTGGAAACACTTCCTACGTCTTCCACTAGATGTCCTCATTCAGTAGAAAGTGTAATGGAGCATTTGCTGTGAACTTTGACCTAATGGGAAGGAAAGTAGTAGGTGTCGCAAGAGAATGCCATTTTGTTGTGACGCATCTCTCTTTGAGTGCTACGGCTGTTCCAATCAGCCCCAGATGAAAACGAAGGATCCGGTTGGAACGTTATTGGATATATATGATTATAACATCCTGAAGATTGATTCTGCATTTAGTTTGACCAGTTTCTTCGAACTGTAATATGTCTTTTGGAAGTTTTCATGCAAAGTTATCCTGGACCAGAAGTCATTTTTTGGGCATGTGAGCTGAAAGTGATAGCAAATGCTGCTACTTGGACACTAGAATTGAGCATTCTGGAACAAAACGATGTATTGTTATACTAGGACTCCTTGCACTACATTCTGATGAAAGATCAAAGGTAATGGAATATTTATGTTGTAATTTTGTATTTCTGTTGACTCCAACATGGCGGAGAAATATTGTTACGTCTGAGCGCCGTCTCAGATTATTGCAATGTTAGGCTTTTTCCGTAACGTTAAAAAAGTGACACATTAAGAACCAGTGTATCTTTAATTATATGTAGAACATGTATCTTTAGTCAAAGTTTATGATGAGTATTTCTGTTATCTGATGTAGCTTTCTATAATTCCTCCGGATGTTTTGGAGGATTTTCTGAACATGGCGTCAATGTAAACCGAGATTTATGGATATAAAATGCATATTATCGAACAAAACATAAATGTACTGTGTAACATGTCATATGACTGTCATCTGATGAAGATTTTCAAGAGGTTAGTGATTTAAAATTTTTTTTATCCTGCTTTTGTCATTTTATCTTTTGCTGGAAAAAAATGGCTACGTTTTTTCTTTGGTTTGGTGGTGGTCTAACATATGTTGTGTTTTCACCGTAAAACATTTTAGAAATCTGACACGCTGGGTAGATGAACAAGGTGTTTATCTTTCATTTGAGGTATTGGACTTGTTAATGTGTGGAGGTTAAATATTTCTAAAAAATATTTTTGCATTCCCTGTGCCACCTTTTCAGCTGAACGGGGGGTGGGGTTCCCTGGGTGGAACCCATCGCCTCAACAGGTTTAAGGACAACAAAGTGAAGGTATTGGAGTGGCCATCACAAAGCCCTGAACTCAATCCCATAGCAAATGTGTGGGCAGAACTGAAAAAGCGTGTGTAAGCAAGGAGGCCTACAAACCTGACTCAGTTACACCAGCTCCGTCAGGAGGAATGGGCCAAAATTCACCCAACTTATTGTGGGAAGCTTGTGGAAGGCTACCCAAACGTTTGACCCAAGTTAAACAATTAAAGGCGATGCTACCAAATACTAATTGAGTGTATGTAAACTTCTGACCCACTGGGAATGTGATGAAAGAAATAAAAGCTGAAATAAATAATTCTTTCTACTATTATTCTGACATTTCACATTCTTAAAATAAAGTGGTGATCATAACTGACAGGGAATTTGTTCAAGGATTAAATGTCAGGAATTGTAAAAAATGAAGTTTAAATATATTTGGCTAAGGTGTATGTAAACTTCCGACTTCAACTGTATTAACTTTTGTATTATGGGGGATAGTAGATTGACATAAGCTAGCACTTTTGCTGTTCATTAGGCCTACTTATCTTGTTGGCTGACGAAAAGCCAATATGGGCCTTGGAATTCGATAAGAGGGACGGGTGCAGTTGCGTCCCCGATGTGTCTGTCTTCACTTGTAGCCTACCTCTTAGCTGATATTCCTGTGAGAAGGACCCAATCACGTGACAGGCATTGGCTAATAAGAATTTAGATATCTGATAGAGCCATGGGAGTGAGAGGTGCTTCGGAAGCGTGGCAGCCGGAAGAAGGAAATCATAATTGTTATATTCAACCCATGGGCACAACAGCCACCTTGGCCGCAAAAGGCATGGATTTTTTAGGGGGGCATTATGGCAACACAAGGGAGAATATTAACAAGTGCTTGTGAATGAGAGACTGATGAAGTGGGTGCAGCCATCACAAGATCATCATCAGTTGCGTCATGCAGCCTTGGAATGTATTGAAAATCAAAACATATAGCCCAACATTTGTATCACGACTAAAGTTGCATAACTCTAAATTAAGCATATAGGAGGACCTGTTTCTTTGTTAACCGCTCAACACAAAATAACCACGTGCACACTTCCTTGGAACTTGTTTGGAGAAAATATCCTTTCTATTTTATTCAGCTATGTCCAATTGTATTCTTCATACTGTAAAGTAATATAAAAAAATGTCATGGAATTAGAAGCAAATCTTGTCTGCTAAATGAACTAGTGTAGCCCACAGCCGTTGTAGGTCTCATTTCTTGTAGGTCTAATTTCATAGAACTTCTAAACAATGGTGGTTTGTCTACTTCATTTCTTTAGTCTACTCTCTGATCACTCCAGACAGCCCAGTGAATAAAACATGCTGGCAATACTAGTGTCAAACCAAGTTAGTCTTAGTAGAACGAAATAACATGTAACTTGTCATTGAAACAGTTCATCATAAAACAATTATATTGGAACTTTTCATGCACAGTGGGAAGTTGCAATGAACAACAAGCTTTGTGTGCAGTCTGGAGTTCATCAAGGACATGTAATGTCAGAACTGCAGATTTCAACCTAGCAATAGACTGGGTCATAACTTATGGAGGTCTAACTTGTGAAGATAACGTATAGACAGATAGAACCTGCTCTTACCATGATAAACAGATTTCCCAATCTCCCCCTCTTCTTCATCTTTAATGTTGACATTCAGCTCCAGTGTTTGACTGCGTTCTTCCAGCTTCACTGATGCCATCACTGGTAACTACGGTGCAAACTGCACTCCACTGTCACAATCAGGACACAGTGACTTTAGGTTTGGACTCTGTGTGGAAGGATCCTATTCTGAGATCAACCTCCTGGTCTACTTCTGTGCATGTTACACCCCCTCGCTTTGTACTGTACGTATGAACACATTTTGAACAATGGCTGCCTTAAATGCTGTGGTGCGTACTAACACACTAGGAAAGGCTGTGGTAGACATGAGTCACCACAGGTGAGTTCACAGCTCTTTCACTCTGAGCATGCATATCAATGAGTAAACCTCAAATTGACCTTCAATACTAGTTCTACAAGACTACTAGCATAATCAACTGGGCATTTCAACAGGGTCTGTTGAAATTAATACTGTAGTGGTGTGAGAAAGGTTACACAAGCTTCCTCTCTGGTTCCGTTCCCTAATAGTTAGTCGATCGTTCCCGAATTATGGTGGTAATGCTGTCCCTGAACGTTGACACCATATAAAACCCTTAAAAAATGAGAAATAATATGTATACAGTACCAGTCAAAAGTTAGGACACACCTACTCATTCCAGGGTTTTTCTTTATTTTTACTATTTTCTACTTTGTAGAATAATAGTGAAGACATCAAACCGATGAAATAACACATTTGTAATCATGTAGTTTACAACAAATTGTTTTAAAAAATTACAAAATATTTTAAATTTGAGATTCTTCAAAGTAGCCACCCTTTGCTTTGACGACAGCTTTGCACACTCATGGCATTCTCTCAACCAGCTTATTTTGGTAGTGACCTGGAATTAATTTCAATTAACCTTGTTAAAAGTTATTTTGTGGAATTTCTTTCCTTCTTAATGTGTTTGAGCCAATCAGTTGTGTTGTGACAAGGTAGGTGTGGTATACACAAGATAGCCCCTATTTGGTACAATACCAAGTCCATATCATGGGAAGAACTGCTCAAATAAGCAAAGAGAAACAACAGTACATTACTACTTTAAGTCATGAAGGTACATCAATCCAGAAAATGTCAATAACTTTCAAATATCTACAAGCGCAGTCGCAAAAACCATCAAGCGCTATGAAGAAACCGGCTCTCACGAGGACCGCCACAGGGAAGGAAGACCCAGAGTTCTCTGCTACAGAGGATTAGAGTTCATTCGAGTTACCAGCCTCAAGTAACAGACACATACAGTGGGGAGAACAAGTATTTGATAACCTGCAAAATCGGCAGTGTTTCCTACTTACAAAGCATGTAGAGGTCTGTCATTTTTATCATAGATACACTTCAACTGTGAGAGACGGAATCTAAAACAAAAATCCCAAAAATCACATTGTATGATTTTTAAGTAATTCATTTGCATGTTATTGCATGACATAAGTATTTGATCACCTACCAACCAGTAAGAATTCTGGCTCTCACAGACCTGTTAGTTTTTCTTTAAGAAGCCCTCCTGTTCTCCACTCATTACCTGTATTAACTGCACCTGTTTGAACTCGTTAACTGTATAAAAGACACCTGTCCACACACTCAATCAACAGACTCCAACCTTTCCACAATGGCCAAGACCAGAGAGCTGTGTAAGGACATCAGGGATAAAATTGTAGACCTGCACAGGGCTGGGATGGGCTACAGGACAACAGGCAAGCAGCTTGGTGAGAAGGCAACAACTGTTGGCGCAATTATTAGAAAATGTTCAAGATGACGGTCAATCACCCTCGGTCTGGGGCTCCATGCAAGATCTCACCTCATGGGGCATCAATGATCATGAGGAAGGTGAGGGATCAGCCCAGAACTACACGGCAGGACCTGGTCAATGACCTGAAGAGAGCTGGGACCACAGTCTCAAAGAAAACCATTAGTACTACTACACTACGCCGTCATGGATTAAAATCCTGCAGCGCACGCAAGGTCCCCCTGCACAAGCCAGCGCATGTCCAGGCCCGTCTGAAGTTTGCCAATGACCATCTGGATGATCCACAGGAGGAATGGGAGAAGGTCATGTGGTCTGATTAGACAAAAATAGAGCTTTTTGGTCTAAACCCCACCTGCCATGTTTAGAAGAAGAAGGATGAGTACAACCCCAAGAAATCCATCCCAACCGTGAAGCATGGAGGTGGAAACATCATTCTTTGGGGATGCTCTTCTGCAAAGGGGACAGGACGACTGCACCGTATTGAGGGGAGGATGGATGGGGCCATGTAGCGCGAGATCTTGGCCAACAACCTCCTTCCCCCAGTAAGAGCATTGAAGATGGGTCGTGGCTGGGTCTTCCAGCATGACAACGACCCGAAACACACAGCCAGGGCAACTAAGGAGTGGCTCCGTAAGAAGCATCTCAAGGTCCTGGAGTGGCCTAGCCAGTCTCCAGACCTGAACCCAATAGAAAATCTTTGGAGGGAGCTGAAAGTCCGTATTGCCCAGCGACAGCCCCGAAACCTGTAGGATCTGGAGAAGGTCTGAATGGAGGAGTGGGCCAAAATCCCTGCTGCAGTGTGTGCAAACCTGGTCAAGAACTACAGGAAACGTATGAACTCTATAATTGCAAACAAAGCTTTCTGTACCAAATATTAGTTATGTTTTTCTGATGTATCAAATACTTATGTCATGCAATCAAATGCAAATGAATTACTTAAAAATCATACAATGTGATTTTCTGGATTTTTGTTTTAGATTCCGTCTCTGAGTTGAAGTGTACCTATGATAACAATTACAGACCTCTACATGCTTTGTAAGTAGGAAAACCTGCAAAATCGGCAGTGTATCAAATACTTGTTCTCCCCACTGTATCAACTGTTCAGAGGAGACTTTTGCTGCAAAGAGGGCCTCCCGGGTGGCGCAGTGGTCTAGGGCACTGCATCGCAGCGCTAGCTGTGCCACCAGAGACTTTGGGTTCGCGCCCAGGCTCTGTCGCAGCCGGCCGCGACCGGGAGGTCCGTGGGGCAATGGTTGTCCAGGTTAGGTAGGGTTTGGCCGGTAGGGATATCCTTGTCTCAATCGCGCACCTGTGGCGGGCCGGACGCAGTGCACGCTAACCAAGGTAGCCAGGTGCACAGTGTTTCCTCCAACACATTGGTGCAGCTGGCTTCCGGGTTGGAGGCGCGCTGTGTTAAGAAGCAGGGGGCTTGGTTGGGTTTCGGGGGACACATGGCTTTCGACCCTCTTCCTACCCGAGCCCGTACGGGAGTTGTAGCAATGAGACAAGATAGTAAATACTAACAATTTGATACCACGAAAAGGGGGTATAAAAATAAAATAAAATTGCTGCAAAGAAACCACTACTAAAGGACACCAATGAGAGGAAGGGAGTTGCTTGGGCCAAGAAACACAATCAATGGACTTTGTCTGATGAGCCCAAATTTGAGATTATTGGTTCCAACCAATTTTTTTGTGAGATGCAGAGTAGGTGAACGGATGATCTCCGCATGTGTGGTTCCCACTGTGAAGCATGGAGGAGGTGGTGCGTGGGTGCTGTGCTCGTGACACTGTCAGCAATTTATTTTGAATTCAAGGCACACTTAACCAGCATGGCCACCACAGCATTCTGCAGCGATACGCCATCCCATCTGGTTTTCACTTAGCGGGACTATCATTTGTTTTTCAACAAGACAATGACCCAACACAGCTCCAGGCTGTGACCAAGGAGAGTGATGGAGTGCTGCATCACCCGACCTCAACCCAACTGAGGTGGTTTGGGATGAGTTTTTTTTCATTTAACCCTTATTTTACCAGGTGAGTGGACTGAGAACACATTCATTTACAGCAACGGCCTGGGGAATAGTTAGAGGAGAGGAGGGGGATGAATGGGCCAATTGTAAGCTGGGGATGATTAGGTGACCGTGGTGGTATGAGGGCCAGATTTGGAATTTAGCCAGGACACCGGAGTTAATACTCCTACAATATGTTTCATGGGATCTTTAGTGTCCAGAGAGAGTCAGGACACCCATTTAGTGTCCCATCCGAAAGACAGGACCCAACACACGGCAATATCCCCAATCACTGTCCCCTGGGGCATTGGGATATTTTTTATTTTGACCAGAGGAAAAAGTACCTCCTACTGGCCCTCCAAAACCACTTCCAACAGCATCTGGTCTCCCATTTAAGGACTGACCAGGAGCGCTGTGAAAAAAAAACACAGCCAACGAGTGCTCAGCATATGTGGGAACTCCTTCAAGACTGTTGGAAAAGCATTCCAAGTGAAGCTGGTTGAGAGAATGCCAAGTGTCCAAAGCTGTCAAAGCAAAGGGTGGCTACATTGAATAATCTAAAACATATTTTGATTTGCCTAGTTCCACCCGGACAAGCATAATAGAACACCAGAACAGCTGCTCACCAATTTGACGGCTCCAACGCAGTTCCAGTTCCACTTCTGACACCACCAAAAGATCCTCTGATTGAATCTAAGCCTAAGACTGTCACACAGTCAACTCCTTACTGTGGACTTATTTACCAAGGTTTCATCAAACATCAGAAACTGGTTGTTTGTGATTTATGAAGTAATTTATTAAATCTAAGATTATCTTGCTGCACTTTAAAAGGCTTTGGATTTAAAAAGTTATTTTTGTATGGTCATTAATTCACCCCCTGCCTCTAGCTTTTTAGAAATGGGACAAAGCTTAGAGGATTGTCAGCAGCACTACAAATATTTACAAAACAGTCACCTTTGGCCTCTAATCTGACTGTTAAAACCAAAGTATCTAAACAATTAAACCAAACTAACAGGGAACAGACGGTTGAATTTTTAAAGGCAAACTTATACAGACACAAATGTCATTTAAAAAGGGAAATTTGTCAGCTCGCTTTATTGCCCTTTCTTTACATGAAGATGTACATTAGACAAAATGTTGACATCATTCCCCTAAAAAAGACCAACGTGACAACATACAGATAACGCTACCCAATTGAACACACCTTAACCTGGAAGTACAAGCAGTCACATTATAATCATAGAAGGAAGATGTATGTTGTCAGTCTATGGGTCCAAACACTTGATACATTTCCTATCATGCAGCACCTCATGTCATGTGTTTCAGGTGTAAACAAATATACAGAGAAATAACCAGTCCATGCCAAAGGAATTATTGGGGAAAATGGAGGTAAATCTTGGAATGACCATACAAATGACAAACAAGCTGGAAAAAAAAAAAAAAAAAAAAAAAAAAAAAGTTAACCAAATCAAATTCTGTTTAAAATAGCAATTCTTATGTACTGCGTGTTCCATCAAACACTCAATTCATAGTTGTAACAAACTATTTTCCCCAGATCAATAATTCTGCCTAGATTTGATATAAAAAAAAGAAAATTGCTTTTGGTATAACCGCTGTCTAACCGTCACAATGCCACTACAGCATGATCAGCCCCCAACTAGTTGAACAGAGACAGTTTCTTCAGGGTAGTGATTGCCTTGCAGGTAGTAACAAATACTGCATCATACTGTCATAAGACTGTCTGCATGAAAAGAGCACACCAAACAAATACATTAACAATATTGCTTCCTGGTAATAGCCTCCATCTGATTTGACGAACCCCAAACATGAACATTACATGAGCTATATATTGCAGGAAGAGATTTATAACAAAAAAAAGAAACAGTCTTCTACTGTGTGTTACCCATCAAATGTCAACATTTCATATAGGTGTTCATTTGAATTCCAGCTCTGGTGTACAATAACAAAGTGACCTGAACAAACAAACACCTTGTAGCATTATAAATACCGCGCAAACAGAGTGGTTATAAATACATAGGACGCAGTACGAAGGGAAATATTTTAAAAGGCTAGCATTTGAGGTGCACATTAGCTGGCTGTCATTTAACTGCATCACGTGAGAAACAGAGCGTCACCCAATCTCACATCTTCAAAAATCACCTGAATACAGAGCTGTATATTTCAGATTCCCCCCCAGAACAATGAACACAACAATAACACCAAAACTGTACCGAGTGTGCATTTGACATTTCAACTACAAAAACAACTTCATCTGGTGTTGCTCTGAGTGAGCGCAGGCTAGCGATCCGTACACAGCCTCAGATATCACGGAGGTTAAATCCTTTTTCGTGTTTTAAGTGGCATCAATGTGACGTATTGCGTTGGTCCATTAAATAACATGTGCTTTTGAGGGCTGAGGTCCAATGGAAGTTGCCACCTCATACTGTACATACAGGATGGTGTCTTGTTATTAGACAGGCTCCAAGTTCAGGGTGAGTCTCACTTGGATTTTAAACCTTGCAGTTTCTCTTCATAAACTTCCATTTCACTACCAGAGCTGGGTGACAAACGAGGCGGTTATCATCTCTGCCACTACTGTAGTGCGAATAGGAAATAGCCAGTCATATTCACAACAGTCCACGATCAAGCTAAAACTCCACTGGCTCGGCGCACATCACAGTAAGCCCCTATTCCAGACGGCTTCAAGGAGCAGGTTCCTTCATTCAGGGGCTAAGGAGTCACAAAGCCTATGGACAGATGAACTGGCCAAACTGCCAATACAGTTTTACAACACCTTGGGTTTACAGAGGTCAACCTGATCAATCAAGTAGGTGAATGAGCCTGATGACATGGTCACCAAAAGGAAGCGGATAGAGCGGGGAGCTGTGTGTGTGTTTACGTATGGGGGAGGGGATCCTGCTACGGGGGAACAGATGGACAGTCAGCAGCCTGTCTGTCAGTCATCGTGACCCTCCTGTGACGACCCTGAGACAGCATCACTCCAAACCTCTCCAATCCCTGCTCTCTAATTGGCTGACTGCCACTTTACATAGAGCTGCTGCAGTATACAATACAGAGATTCTCTGTGGTTCTTATGTGGTCTTCTCATGCTGGATCTGATAGTAACACGCCTGACGGACAGGGAAATAAACATGAATATATTATACAGATAGTTAGATTTATTTATTCCCTATGAAGTAGTGTGTTAAAGTGTGCATTGATCACATTAATATGTTATGAGTATCTGAATAAGTTGAATTTGAGTGCATGCATTTGGATGGTATCTGCCATAGAATGTATGCTGTGTGTGTGTGTGTGTGTGTGTGTGTGTGTGTGTGTGTGTGTGTGTGTATATACCTTGAGTGTGGTGAACATGATGCCGTGTTCTCCGTGCTGTACACAGGGGTCCATCAGGTCCTCTATCAGACTCACCTCTGACCCCAGGTTCCTGATCCTTAAGAGAAACATAGCCTTGGTTAACACAACCAGTCAAAAGTTTGAACACCTACTCATTCATGTTTTTTTTATTTATTTTTTTACTATTTTCTACATTGTAGAATATATAAATATACCTATTAAATAACACATGGAATCATGTAGTAACCAACAAAGTGTTAAACAAATCAAAACATATTTTATATGAGATTCTTCAAAGTAGTCACCCTTTGCCTTGACAGCTTTGCACACATGGCATTCTCTCAACCAGCTTCACCTGGAATGTTTTTCCAACAGTATTGAAGCGGAGCACTTGTTGGCTGCTTTTCCTTCACTCTGCCCCCCAATTCATCCCAAACCATCTCAATTGGGTTGAGGTTGGGTGATTGTGGAGGCCAGGTCATCTGAAGCAGCATTCCATCACTATCCTTCTTGGTCAAATACCCTTTACGCAGTCTGGAGGTGTGTTGGGTCATTGTCCTGTTGAAAAACAAATGATAATCCCACTAAGCCCCAACCAGATGGGATGGTGTATCGCTGCAGAATGCTGTGGTAGTCATGCTGGTTAAGTGTGCCTTGAATTCTAAATTATTCACAGACCATCAAAGCACCCACACACCTCCTCCATGCTTCATGGTGGGAACCACATATGCGGAGATCATCCCTTCACCTACTCAACATCTCGCAAAGACACGACGGTTAGAACCAAAAGTCTCAAATTTGGACTCAGACCAAAGGACAGATTTCCACCACAATGTCCATTGCTTGTGTTTCTTGGCACAAGCAAGTCTCTTCTTATTGGTGTCCTTCAGTGGTTTTTTTCTTCAGCAAGTCGCCCATGAAGGCCTGATTCACACAGTCTCCTCTGAACAGTTGATATGTGTGTTACTTGAACTCTGAAGTATTTATTTGGGCTGAAATGTCTGAGGCTGGTAACTCTAATGAACTTGTCCTCTGAGGCAGAGATAACTCTGGGCCTTCCTTTCCTGTGGCGGACCTCATGAGCCAGTTTCATCATAGCGCTTGATGGTTTTTGCAACTGCAGTTGAAGAAACGTTCAAAGTGCTTTAAATTTTCAGGATTGACTGACCTTCATGTCTAAAATAATGATGGACTGTCTTTTTTTGCCATAATATGGACTTGTTATTGTACCAAATAGGGCCATCTTGTGTATACCAGCACTACCTTGTCGCAACGGATTGGCTCAAACGCATTAAGAAAAGATATTCCACAAATTAACAAGGTACGCCTGTTAACTGAAATGCATTCCAGGTGACTACCTCATGAAGCTGGTTGTGAGAATGCCAAGCGTGTACAAAGCTGTCAAAGGCAAAGGGTGTCTACTTTGAAGAATCTCAAATATATTTTGATTTGTTTAACAATTTTTTGGTTACTACATGATTCCATGTGTGTTATTTCATAGTTTTGATGTCTTCACTATTATTCTACGATGTAGAAAATAGTACAAATAAAGAAAAACCCTGGAATGAGTAGGTGTGTCCTAACTTTTGACTGGTACTGTAAATATATTTGTAGTTCTGATTTGTAATTTGATGAAAATCAGATTTCTGTGCATCTCTCAGGAACATAGAGACATGTGTGTGTTCTCATCGACTCACCGGGCGCGCAGCACCACATAGAGGAACACAGGAAACAGGTCATCCATGGACCACAGGAAGTTATCCTCCAGAGATGACATCACTTCCTTTGTGATCTCCTCGAATGTCAGCTGGATCACCTGCAGCTTGTCAGATGGGGTGAACGTTGTGCTGACAAAAAAAAAAAAAAAAAAAAAACAGTCTTAATACACATCAACCACATTGAACTGCAATATCATAAGAGTGCATGGGACCCATTCATTCATGACGATATAGGACTGCTCTGGATAAAGCGTACCTGATCTGCTGTAAGGTCTCCGTTGCAGAGGCAAAACAGGCATCTTTTGTGCTGGACACAACCTAGAAAGAGGACAATCTAACATGTACTTGATGCAATGTTGTAATTCACCCACAGGAGGGCAGTGTGATTCAGAATGTACTTAGTGTCATACCTCAGTCTTCTCCCCCAGCACTGGAACCGAAACTGGCCAAAACTTACTGAAAGCAAAAGAGATGCATTTTAACATGTTATAACTACAGTTTTTTCCAGGTCAGGACAGTCAGGTTACACGATCGATAATCTTTTTATTTTTTTATTAAAAACATGGGTCCTTTTCATTTAGCCCCGTACAACTATCCTGACCTCGCAAGCCTACATTCTGTTTCGCTACATGGATTCAACAGAATGTAAGATGGCGAGATCAGAAGAGGCTACTATTCATTCCCAACCTCATTGGTCAGTCCGAGAGAGACTCACTGTTGCACGCCGAGGAAGGCGAGCAGGGCCACGTCCGGCTGTTTGTTGAGGCGGAGGACACACTCCCAGTACACGTCGTCCTCCTTCTCCTTCTCCAGGGCGTACAGGGTGAAGAGAGGGGGGTAGAGACGAGGCAGCAACACCGGCAGGAGCAGAGCGGAGCTACTCACCACACGCCTGGGGAAACCACACACACACAGGACATCATTCAACACACATTCAGGGGCTTAAATACTTCATTTTTCTTCTGGAAGGAAACAGTATTTAAAGAACAAGTGACATGTGTTCTTTTTACACAAGACATACTGTAACGTAATCTTCTATAGTTTTGTACATAATCCTCCATAGGTAGCTCCCATTGGACCCTGCACGGCAAAACAGATCCATGATATAGAGGTGTTCTCAATCAAATAAACACCCAAATACATAGCCTACATATTTATCTAGAAGTCATCTAAGACTACGGATTCAGTATATGACTGCTGCGTAGCCACACCACTGAAGACTCTCCACAGGCTCCAACCAGGGAGGGTGGATATGCTATGGTCGTACCCAGGTTTGGGGGATTCTAGCTGGGTGTCTGCGCAGTTGGAGTCCTTCTTGTCCTGGGGGTCAGAGGATGGTTCAGGGATCGCTCCACCCTCCTCAGGCAGATCTGGAAACAGGAACCTGAAAGACAAAACACCACATATTCAGTACATCACACATACAGCACATGGCTTAAACAGGCTAGCCTAGGGCCAAACGGAATGGAAAAATAGTATCCAACTGTTTAAGGCAACACACACACACACCTGACGAGCTGGAAGATGCGGGCCAGGTAGGACATGATCTCGTTAACAGCCTGCAGCAGAAGACGGCGGTTGGCCCCCACCCCCACGTAGGTCATCCTGTAGACAGCCACCAGGGTCTCCATCAGCCTGCCCAGGGGGTGCAGGGGCATGTCACATGCCTGGGGGGGGGGGGGCACATAATGGAGGACAGAGAAGGTTAATGTGTGAGTTTCAGGTTAGAATTAAAGAGTAAATCAGTATGAACAAGGACACCTCAGAACGACGGTTCAGACATCTCTTCATGATTATTAGAAAAACAACTTAACCGATACTGAAAGATATTGCTTGGCAGACACGTTGGTGCGTGGGTCCATTGGCTGAGGGGGATTAGGCGGGTTAGTAAGTCACCTGGGGGTCGTTGGCTCACCTTGACGAGGTAACGCCGGATACTGTCATACTTCTCCATGGTAACAGGACCAACATGCTGCTGAGGGATGAACTCCAGACTCTCCAGCATTCTGTTTTGAGTCCGACTCAGGTTCATCTCCGGGCTGCAACACACACACACCAATATCACTTAGACTACTGTACTGTGTGTGAGTGAGAGAGTGAAATAGCGAGTGAATGTGAGATGGAAGTACTGTGTGTGGTCGCTGTTCTCTCTACCTGTCTCTGTGCTGTCTCCTGCTGGTGGTCAAGGCTACAGCAATGTTCTCCCAGGCTCGCTGGTTCTCTCCCTGACCAGGGGCCTCACAGCCCAGCCTCATCCAACACTCCTCAAACACTACCCTCCACTTCTCCTCCGGAGGCACTGCCAGGCGCCCCAGCTTACTGGAGACGCACATACAAGGAATTAATACACATTTTCTATGTTCACATACACATTCACTTGACCGGGTTCATTTCAAAACGATCAAACCTTTTTTCAAGGCATAGATGCCCTGCAGACAGACAGCCTTACAATTTATTTGTGTGTGTGTGTGTACACACACACACACACACACACATACATATATATATATATATATATATATATAAAGAAGGTCGACGACATCCGATCCTCGTTTGCGAAGTCAAACGACACCGCTGGTTCTGCTCACACTGCCCTACCCTGTGCTCTGACCTCTTTCTCCCCTCTCTCTCCAGATGAAATCTCGCGTCTTGTGACGGCCGCCCGCCCAACAACCTGCCCGCTTGACCCTATCCCCTCCTCTCTTCTCCAGACCATTTCCGGAGACCTTCTCCCTTACCTCACCTCGCTCATCAACTCATCCCTGACCGCTGGCTACGTCCCTTCCGTCCTCAAGAGAGCGAGAGTTGCACCCCTTCTGAAAAAACCTACACTCAATCCCCCCGATGTCAACAACTACAGACCAGTATCCCTTCTTTCTTTTCTCTCAAACTCTTGAACGTGCCGTCCTTGGCCAGCTCTACCGCTATCTCTCTCAGAATGACCTTCTTGATCCAAATCAGTCAGGTTTCAAGACTAGTCATTCAACTGAGACTGCTCTTCTCTGCATCACGGAGGCGCTCCGCACTGCTAAAGCTAACTCTCTCTCCTCTGCTCTCATCCTTCTAGACCTATCGGCTGCCTTCGATACTGTGAACCATCAGATCCTCCTCTCCACCCTCTCCGAGTTGGGCATCTCCGGCGCGGCCCACGCTTGGATTGGGTCCTACCTGACAGGTCGCTCCTACCAGGTGGCGTGGCGAGAATCTGTCTCCTCACCACGCGCTCTCACCACTGGTGTCCCCCAGGGCTCTGTTCTAGGCCCTCTCCTATTCTCGCTATACACCAAGTCACTTGGCTCTGTCATAACCTCACATGGTCTCTCCTATCATTGCTATGCAGACGACACACAATTAATCTTCTCCTTTCCCCCTTCTGATGACCAGGTGGCGAATCGCATCTCTCTGGCAGACATATCAGTGTGGATGACGGATCACCACCTCAAGCTGAACCTCGGCAAGAAGGAGCTGCTCTTCCTCCCGGGAAGGACTGCCCGTTCCATGATCTCGCCATCACGGTTGACAACTCCATTGTGTCCTCCTCCCAGAGCGCTAAGAACCTTGGCGTGATCCTGGACAACACCCTGTCGTTCTCAACTAACATCAAGGCGGTGGCCCGTTCCTGTAGGTTCATGCTCTACAACATCCGCAGAGTACGACCCTGCCTCACACAGGAAGCGGCGCAGGTCCTAATCCAGGCACTTGTCATCTCCCGTCTGGATTACTGCAACTCGCTGTTGGCTGGGCTCCCTGCCTGTGCCATTAAACCCCTACAACTCATCCAGAACGCCGCAGCCCGTCTGGTGTTCAACCTTCCCAAGTTCTCTCACGTCACCCCGCTCCTCCGCTCTCTCCACTGGCTTCCAGTTGAAGCTCGCATCCGCTACAAGACCATGGTGCTTGCCTACGGAGCTGTGAGGGGAACGGCACCTCATTACCTCCAGGCTCTGATCAGGCCCTACACCCAAACAAGGGCACTGCGTTCATCCACCTCTGGCCTGCTCGCCTCCCTACCACTGAGGAAGTACAGTTCCCGCTCAGCCCAGTCAAAACTGTTCGCTGCTCTGGCCCCCCAATGGTGGAACAAACTCCCTCACGACGCCAGGACAGCGGAGTCAATCACCACCTTCCGGAGACACCTGAAACCCCACCTCTTTAAGGAATACCTAGGATAGGATAAGTAATCCTTCTCACCCCCCCCTAAAAGATTTAGATGCACCATTGTAAAGTGGCTGTTCCACTGGATGTCATAGGTGAATGCACCAATTTGTAAGTCGCTCTGGATAAGAGCGTCTGCTAAATGACTTAAATGTAAATATATATATATATATTTTTTGTTTTAAACACTAAAGATCAAAACCAAAAATCTTTAAATATGCTAATCCTCCACCATACTAAAACCAATGGCACAGAGACGTACACAGCGCGACCCTTGTCCCCATCTGAGTCGTAGAGGTTGGGTTTGAAGAAGGATCCGGTGACCTTCAGGCCGGAGCCCCACTCCCCGGTGAAGGAGCCCTCAAAGTAGTCCCCATTAGGCATAGTCAGCACACCCTGAGAGATAGGGACAGCAATGTGCTGTATTATACACGTGTCTGCTTAAATGTAGGCGAAATGTGTATGAGTGCAAGCTGTGTGTGTGAGAGAGAGTGTTCAGGCTTGTTTGTGTGCCGCTCCTCTTTCACTGACCTTTCCGTTGAGAGTCCAGTCCTCAGAGAACTCTCCTTCATATGTGGTGTTGTCCTCAGACAGCAGGACCCCTGTGCCCTGAGACAGCGAGAATTAAATAAAAAAAAAAGCTAAATGGAGAGGTGATCCTCTTCCTCTCCTCTAACACCTTGGTGCTAACGTTCAGCTAGCATCAGGAGGAAGAACCCCACTGACCAGAACTCACTTGCATCTTGTTGTTGTTGAAGGCTCCCTCGTAGTACAGGCCAAACTGGGTTACTATGACGCCCGTGCCCTGCCGCTGGTCATCCTGCCACATGCCCATGTACTTCTCTCCTCTGACGGAACAACACAGGTCACCACGTAACATCAGCACTTCAGATACACTAATACCCCTTTCACACTATCAATCCAACCCCAATCGTACTGAGCTAGCTGGATGCGTAACCAGGCCAGTTCGGTACAGTTTAGCGCGGTAGGATGAAAAGGGTGGGCTGGAGCGGTCCACTACCTGGTGATGTCATCAAAGACCCCGTAGCCCGTCTTCTTGTCGTGCACCCATTGGCCGATGAAGACGCTGGGGGAGGAGGAGTTCAGCGTGCCGCTGCGCAGCATCCCATGACCGTGGCGCATGTTGTCCTGGAACGAGCCCTCGTACAACTCACCTGTAGCATACCTGCATAGACGACAGTCACATTGGTAGGATACACAGCGGAAACCCTACAGCCGATGTACACAGACGTGCCTGCAAACTCCAGGTCAAGCTTTTTTTTTTTAAAGTGATTTTTTAACCTTAAGGGTCTTTCTTAAATAATGTTGAACTCCTCACAAAGCCAAACAGACTCACTTGTATGTTCCGATGCCGTGCATCTTCCCTTCTTTCCAGTGGCCTTGATAGTGGTCGTTCAGGTTCAACGTCTTGCTGGGCATAACGTAATCTCCAAAACTACGACCCATAAACAAACAGCAGAACAATGAGAAATGCCTTTATTTCTGACTAGAGTGATTGATACATTGATTTATTGATCGATTTACACTGACTGACCCATCCTCCAGTCCGTTCTTGAACGTCCCCGTGTAAATTCTCCCATCAAGCCACTTCACCATACCCCTGGAAACAAGGACACATGCACAACAAGTCAGCGCTTTCCTACAACCCCTCAATTTTCTATTAATTGTGACTGTACAGAAGTGGAACCAGAAGTACAAGGTCCTGATTCCCTCCTTCCCCAGCTAGACCCACCTCCCATTGGGCTTGCCGGCCAGCCAGCGACCCTCGTAGGTGGCCTCCTTCAGACGGCTGTCCTTGTAGAAGGTGTAAGAGGCGGTCCGGGAGATGGGAGGCTCCGCCCTCTGCCCTGCCCCTGAGCCTGACTGCCCCGCCCCAGTCATGGCCTGGTCCACCGCCTGGTTGATTGAGCGAAGCCACTTGGCCTGAAGAACACAGGTCGGTTAATAGTCATATTGAAGTGAATTTAATTTAACTGAATGGGTTGTTACACCGTCTGTCACCACACGCTCCACAAACAGAACCCAACTAGGCAACTTTAGCTCTACAAAGACAACCACTACATACTTGTAACCTGAGCAGTTGAGTAGTGAAGCCTGGCTATTGGCTAGTGGCCTACCTTCTCCATGGAAGAACAGGCCAACAGGGTGAAGGTCTCCTCAGGTGAGATCAACTTCAGTCCATGCCTGGATGGAACATAGCACAGCTCAGCTGAAGCAGCGCTTCCCTAACTCGTTCCTGGGGACCCCAAGGGGTGCACGTTTTGGTTTTTGCCCTAGCACTACACAGCTGCTTCAAATGATCAAAACTTGATGATTAGTTGAATCAGCTGTGTAGTGCTTGGGAAAAAATTAAATAAATTGTGCACCCTTTGGGGTCCCCAGGACAGAGTTTGGGAAACGCTGAGCTAAGGGGTCAATAACACACCAGTTAAACACTCTGATTGGACAGATAGGGTGATTGACAGACTCACAGGCCAGTGTTCTCCTCCGGGATGGGCTCGACCCACAGTGTGGCCAATGGGAAGACGTGGTGGGTGGAGAACTGCAGGAGAGGGAGGGGAGAGCGAGACCTCAGTATGCCGATACACTCAGCTACAGTACACTGGTTCAACAGTCAGGGAAGTAGTCAGGGCACTGGAGCTAACACAGTCACCTAGGAGATGCCAATATGCATGGCACATGGAGAGGCGAGGGCGACAGGGCACGAGGCAGGCCGACAGACACAGCACACATAAGGTGGAACCGACGGGGATTAAAAACGCTCACTACGTCATCAAAACACAAGAAATGCTCTCCTTGGAATTAAACATAAATCAAAAAGGAACAGAAACTGTTTGACAGAAGTGAACCTGAGACGGCTGATCCTCACATGTTGTGTCACATGGTTTCAGAGTAATGATAACTAAGGCTCCAGATAACAAAAAATACAAATAAAAAAGTGGGCCAAAAGGCATCTTGGTTAAATAACCAAGACGCACACGTTGGGAAGACCCAATAACGTCAGTCTTATCTTTTTAGATTTGCGTTTATATTGATGTCTATGTTGCTATGACTACGACGAGGTCATAGAATTCGGCAATATACTACAGAGAGCCTTAGTTATTAAAAAGTATCAGTTCAGCTAGCATCAGAGGGCAAGGGGGCACTGGGCTCGGCTGAGGAGAAGCTGCACTCTGTAGAGTGGTGTACAGACCCCGCTCTGGGGCTCCTGATGTTCAGGAGCAGTTGTATTATTTAAAGCCTGAGGGAGAAGGCAGAGAAGGTAAATAACCTCCATTCTTGACTCTTTACTGCGAGCTTCAAGAAATCAAGGCTTATTCCAGCCAGGTGTTAGTACACCATATGTGCATGAAGAAGATCAGAAAAACTGTGTCTGTCTGTGTGGGTGTTACTTCAAGCTGGGAAGCCAGTGTTTGTGGTTTAGGACAGGCAGAAGGTGCCTAAAGAGCTGCTACATCAAGCCTACATCCTAAGCCAAGCCCTGGCCACACGGGGGCGCTGCATATGACTAGGGGTCAGTACACTGGCTGCTGCTGCTGCATACTTACAAGGCTTTTATAGGGAACCACGCCCTGATAGGACAAAGACAAACACACAACTTGATAGGAGTCAGTCAACACACCAGATATATTCATATCAAATGCTCTGAGGGTGTTAACTCAGTTTTTTTAAGTGAAAGAAAGAACAAACGAACTAAAAGGACATTGGCACCTTTGTAAGAGCCAGCTGTAAGAGCTGTGAGGAGCTGTGTTTACCTGAGCGTGAACGAGTGCATCGTTGAAGAGGATGAACCAGTTGACAGAGAACCTTCCAGAGTTCTGTAGCGTCAGGGCCTTGTTACTGCTCTCACAGATCAGCCTCCGGCGGGGCTTACGCAGGGAATCCTAGAACAGGAATGGGACAAGAGGTTAAGAGGTTGATAAACTGGAGATTTTGGGCTGAATGAAAGCTCTTATACCCATTTCACACTATGGAGCCAAACCCAAACCAAGCTGTACTGTGGTGGCCTGACTATAAAATCCACCATAGTTGCTGGAACCATTGAAAGGACAATGTGAAAAGAAAATATCTGAGCGAGCACAGTATGGTTGGCATTGGCTCAATAGTGTGAATCTGGCACTGATTACTGTGGTCAAACCAACTGACCAGGCCACTGACCGTCATCTTGCCAGGGAAGCTCTTCCAGAAGTGGTATGTGTACTCTGCCTCCTTCCTCCTCCTCTTCAGATGAAGAGCCAAGGCCTCAAACTTAGAGCAGCCGTCCTGCAGCTTCTGGTAGTCCACTGAGCTCTGGAGAGACCGAGACAGAGACAGAGAGACACAAGAAAGTGAGTATGTATGAAGGTGTGTGAGCGTGTGTGTGTGTGCACGCCCCGGTCCTAGTTCCTCTACGTACCACCTCAAAGCAGGTTCCCAGTTTGAGCAGCAGCCTGCCATACTCGTGAAGGTGTCTCATGGGCAGGTAGAAGAGCGTCACCAACAGGTCACTCAGAGGAATGTTCTCCTCGCTGGACTCTGCCAGCCGCTGCAACAGCTCTGGACACTTCCCAAAGAATTCTCTGAGCAGAGGAACAGGGGATGGAGGGAGGACGGGGAAGAGAGGAGAGATGGAAAAGGAAATAAAGAGATTGTTTTTTTTCAGTTAAAAGCATGAGAAGGGTAATTTAGTCGCTCTTGGTTGAAGCCTTGATGAAGAAACACATTGGTTTATAATTAAGCAATAAGGCGCCTCGGGGGTTTGTGGTATATGGCCAATATACCACGACGCAACACTGAGTCCCTGGATACAGCCCGTAGCCTGATATATTGGCCATATACCACAAACCCCCGAGGTGCCCTATCGCTATTATAAACTGGTTACCCACGTAATTAGAATAGTATTAAAAAAATTTGTCATACCCATGGTACTGTCAGCCAATCAGCATTAAAGACTCTTACCACCCGTTTCATAATTAAAAATAATCCATAAGAATTCATCTTTTGACTTTTCCCTTTCCAATTAAAGCTGCATGAGCTTCCTGAGTCTCGTGTGCAGAATTACGAGGCATCAAACAGCTGTCCTCTGACACAGGCCTAGGTAAATGCCAAGGATAATGAGCACACAGGCCTAGGTCAAGGATAATGAGCACACAGGCCTAGGTCAAGGATAATGAGCACACAGGCCAATGTCAAGGATAATGAGCACACAGGCCTAGGTCAAGGATAATGAGCACACAGGCCTAGGTCAAGGATAATGAGCACACAGGCCTAGGTCAAGGATAATGAGCACACAGGCCTAGGTCAAGGATAATGAGCACACAGGCCTAGGTCAAGGATAATGACCACACAGGCCTAGGTCAAGGATAATGAGCACACAGGCCTAGGTCAATGTCAAGAATAATGAGCACACAGGCATAGGTCAATGATAATGAGCACACAGGCCAATGTAAAGGATAATGAGCACACAGGCCTAGGTCAATGTCAAGGATAATGAGCACACAGGCCTAGGTCAATGTCAAGGATAATGAGCACATAGGCCTAGGTCAATGTCAAGGATAATGACCACACAGGCCTAGGTCAATGTCAAGGATAATGAGCACACAGGCCTAGGTCAATGTCAAGGATAATGAGCACACAGGCCTACGTCAATGGTAAAGATAATGAACATATAGTATAATGGGCACGCAAATGGTAAGGATAATAAGCTAGGGCTGCTAGATGTCCTAGTGTGTGTGTGTACACACTCACAGCGAGGGCTTGGCCAGAGCCTGGAAGCCCCCCATCACCAGGAAGTTACCCACAGAGCAGCAGTACCTGGCAGAGAGCGATGACGAGTGAGAAGGAATGGAAAGAGGAGAGAAGGGGAGGTCATTATCCACACAGAACTGCATGTAAACAACCTGTTAAAAACCAGTGGGAGTGTCAGACATTGTGCGTTTGTGTACACAACAGTACATACTCATTGTACGTGTCCAGGAAGATGCTGGCATGCTCCAGCATAACCAGGCTTTTAAACTCCCGGCGGCGGCGCAGGTTGGCGGTGAGGGAGGCAGAGTGCTGGCCAGTCAGGTGACACAGGCGGCTATAACACCTCACCAGGCTCCGTAGCAGCACTGTGGACGCCGGGTCTAGAGCTGTACTCAACGACTCTGAGGGGTAGACGGAGAACACACCACACACACACCTGTTAACAAACACTATGCGAAAGAACACACATCCAAGAGAAATCAACCTAATACTTACTAACTTACTCTATTTCAGCACACAGTTAACCAAAAGTCACAGGTCTGTATGAACAACAACATTATGTAAGCAAAATGTAAGCTTTATGCCAGATCTTTTTGAACACGGACCGTTCACTTTTATTTGTTGCTTTTGATTGGACATGGTTACCGTTATAATAAAAAAACGAATCCTTCCCTCTCTCCCTAACCTCTGACCCATGGCCTCTGTCCAGCGGAGCTGTAGCTGCAGCAGTAGTTCTCACCCAGGTCCAACAGGGGGCGCAGGATGTGGTTCTTCACAGAGCTCAGCTTGCAGTAGAACTTCCTCTCGGCAGTAGCCAGCTCGTGGAGGCTGGCGATGAAACCCATGACGTTGCGGTCGGCTAGCGCCACGCAGCTCTGGCCCCCCGCAAACACACCGCTCACGTAGCCCAACTAAAACACGGATACACAAACCCACATCACCGTCAGGCCAAATGGCAGTTGAAATCACGAAGCAGATGCTTACTACAATAAAAATCGAACATAGCAGGGGTTCAGTACTGTGGGTGTGTGTGATCCACTACTCACGTTCATGCAGAAGGGGAGCAGCACTGGTTGCTGGGTGTAGCTGTACCCCTCCGTCTGGTCCTGGGGTGTGTCCTGCACCCCCTCTCTGACCTGCTGTCCGCTATAGTAAAGGATGGGCTGATAACAGTCCCCATCGGCCAGGAGGAGGGTGTGCTGCGCCCCCGCACCCACGTCCCAGACACGGATCCCCTCAGACAGCTACAGGGTCACACCAGGGACAAACATAGCAGATCAGGGTTGGGAGCTCGATCCCCGGCCGAGTCACACCAAAGACTGTAAAAATGGGACCTGACGCGTCTCTGTTTGGCAATCAGCATTAAGGAGATTGATTGGAGGGAAGGCTCTGCGATAGACTAGTGTCCTGTCCAGGGGGTGTATTTGTACATCAAGCTGCCTCATGCTACAGATAAAGGAGATACACGCCAAGGCTACTCACGCTTTTACAAACAGTCCTGCACAAATATATTTGTCCTATGATATGCGATCACTGTAAGCAACGGAGGGTGCTTTTCCATTGAGACTTAGCCCCACACCCGGGTGTCTCCTGTGTTTTATGTTGAGGTCGTCTTATTGTGTTTCTATCAGGAGACTGGTGGCGAGCAGAAACAACAACCTCCGCATCATTCAAGACCGTTGCTTCGTGAGGTGTTCAAGTTCACAGTTCGTTAAATAAAAATCCGAAAAGAACCCAGGGCTTGGCTCCAAGTCAGAGCAGGGCCGCTGGAGCCATGGCCCAGTGAGACGCAGGAGCCGGCGAGCGTTGAAGGAAACACTGGGTTAAATCCCCAGTGGAAATGTGGCATTATTGTTCTACGACGGAGAGTGCTTTAAATCTCTGTTGCAGAGTTTATTCATGTGGGTATATAAGGTTAGCAGTGTTTCTCCTAGTGTTTCTCCTTCTCCTTGTTTTCAGCAGCCGTGGCCAAGGTAGCAGGGAGCCAAAGAACACCCTTCACATGCATTGCCCAGCGATGGGGTGTCGCTGCTGGATGAATAAAGGAGGAATACTGGCTTGGTGTGTGCTAATGATTACTGTATGGGCACCATTTTCCTCAATTAAAAGAAACACACTTACCTTGGCAAGGCGAGGGATAGTAGTAGGAGATGCCATGTGTCCCAGCTGGCCAGAGCTGTTACTACCCCAGGAGAAGACCTTGAACACACACACACACGCACACAAACACACAAAATGTTCACACAGTTGGGAGGAATCCCTCAAGACTCCCACGAGGAGTGATAATATAGTTTCTGACCTGGGACTGTGCAGTCAGGGCCAGGGAGTGATGTGCCCCAGCAGCCACAAGCACCACCTCCTTACTGCTCAGGCACTTGACGCACAGTGGCTGCAGCCTGCAGGTCAGAAACACCTCTCAGTCAACAACCAGGGCCAAAGCATTTCAGAGTAGGAGTGCTGATCTAGGATCAGGTCCGACCTGTCCATGTAATCTTATTTATCGCAAAAGCCAAACAGATTCTAGGTCAGATTCAGCGCTCATACTCTGATGCTTTACTGGCCTACACAACTGTCAATCATGGTTCTCATCCCCCAACGATTGATGTAGAGTGGACACTGACCTGGGGAGGTTGTCCCCGTGGCCTAGCTGGCCCTCCTCGCCCCGCCCCCAGCTCCACACCTCGGTCTGCAGGGAGGGGAGCAGCTCCCCCGCCTCTGGAAGCCCTCCCACAGGGGTGAGGGGCACCGCTCGCACCCTGGGCCGGCTGGCCCTCCGCAGCAACCTGGGGGACACTACAGACGGAGACAGACCGATATGTTTCTTAAAATGGTACATTTTCTACGCTTCCTCCCAAAACATGTTCTGTTACGGCGGTCAACTGCTGTTAATGTTACAGATGAAGTCCTCTCTGTTCCACAGGTGAGTGTAAACAACTGTAAAGAAATGCTCAGGATGACTGGTTTAGTCATGGAGTGATCATCTACTCTGGAAATACAAAACATTTCTAAGCCCCTGCAATAACCCAGAAACGCAGCCCTCACAGCATCCTCCAGACGACGAGGGATTGAGCCCCGCTGGAGACAGGTCCTGTACCACAGTAGAGAGTATGGGAGGGACTGTTAATGATGACAGACAGACCGAGACGGCACTGGGGAGGCATTGGTTGGTTGGTTGCTCCCACAGAGAGAGCCATCTGCCAGCCCAGAGAGAGAGCCATCTGCCAGCCCAGAGAGAGAGCCATCTGCCAGCCCAGAGAGAGTGTCTATCCAGTGAGCAGTGAGCTGTCTATCCCCTTCTTGGCTGCAGCAGAGAGCGAATAATAATCATTTGGTGGGTGTTTTAATTTGTCCCGTTTCACAGGACATGTTCAAGCGTGTATTATACCCATGTGTCAAATTAGTTTCTTGCATATCCAAAATTCACTTAAGACAACCTCAGAGAGCTAGGGACAAATCCTGCCTTTCAGCTTTCACCCTACCAAAGTGACAATAGAAGATAACGCCATTACTGCAGGCCCTATCACTGACTGTTTCTCAAGAGATTATTAGGCCAGATATATTTTTTTTTCACACCGACTTCCCCAGCTCTCTCCTTCCCTCTCGCTCCCTTCTTCTCAATCTTATTCTCACACCCTCCCCTCCTTACTGTAACCCTTCTGGTTAAGTCCTCACATTAATATGGCCTCACATTCCTCTATGGCAGAGTGCTTTAATCTCAGAACACACACACACACACACACACACACACACACACACACACACACACACACACACACACACACACACACACACACACACACACACACACACACACACACACACACAGGATGAGTTGGGACACACACGCATACTTACACATCAGAGTATAGGAGGAAGATAAGGATAAGAGGCGATGAGCAGAGGAGGATGATAAGAGACGAACAGCGTATCTACCCTGAGAGAGGAGTCCAGGCAGAGAGAGACGTCGACTCAGGCCCTCTGCTTCCTCCTCACGGATATCCCCCGTGCTGCAGCTCTTCTTCCCCTGCATGGACTCCTCCAGACGCACCCGCACCTCCGCAGGTCCCCCTGGAAGCCCACCGGGTACTCCTGCTACACCCCCAACCCCAGGGTAGTAGTAGTTAATCATCTTCTTCAGGGACAGAGCCTCGTAGGTGGAGACCACTCTCTCGCCCACGGCGGAGGCACAGGATGAGACCAGGTTGTTGAGGGCAGAGCTGGTGGTCACTGGCATGACCCCGGGGATGAGATCAGAGGTCAGGAGGTCAAGGCTATCTGCTGGGGGCTGAAACAAACACAAGGTGCATTAGGCAACACACAAAAGAAAACTGACAGAAACAGGAAGACTTCCTATGAAAAGCACATTTTAGTTATCCTTAGCAAAAATGTTTTAACTTTGAGTGCCTTAATGAACACAACCCAGGAAACACAGCATGACAGCTCATTGTCACTTTTCAAAGACCTCAAACTACAAGAAAGTCAATTTGTCACCCACCAAGTACGCAACATTGGGTAGCTTTAGGCTTAAAGCATCAACTCATCACTACTAACCTGAAAACTTGCTCCTGCTATGGTCATCTTGGCAGTCTCCTCAGCCAAAGAGGTGTCAGACAGTTTCTTGAGATATTCTTTCACTGCCTGATCATCAGGGTAGGGGAGTTCAGAGACCCTGCACCCCCACACCTCGATCAGAGTCTGTCCCAGAAGCAGAGATGTCAGCATCTGTGGTGGTCAAGACTTCCCCATTCTGTGCCACTGTCCTCCCCCTCTCATAGTCTGTATGTTCTGTTATGGATGGATGGGGACCTGGCGCTGAGGCAGAGGTATGAGAGGAGAGGAGGGGCTCTGAAGGGGAGCTCAGAAGCCCTAGTGGAGGGGACCTTCCAGGCCCCAGCCTGGCCTCTCCTTCAGCCAGCAACTCCACCCCTAGGGGGCAGTAATGACTATCTGAGATAATGACGTGGTCCTCCTTGTCCGTCATGGTGTAGAGCAGCTGGTTGCACTGGCCACACTTGTCTGGCAGGGGCCGCCGAGACTCCTGAGGTGGTAGGCAACGCACCAAGGCAAGGCTGTGGAAGGCCCCACAGGCCACCTGAAGGACATGTCTGCCCACCAGGTGCTCCACCTTTTGGGGCTTCCAAACGGGGAAGATGGTGGTGACCAGGCCCAGCTGGCAGCCGCTGCCCCAGGCCCACACCTCGTGCTGGGCAGAGAGAGCAAGGGAGTGCTGCTCCCCGCAGGCCAGCTCCATGACCCGGATGGTATGGGGGGGGCTGGTGTCGGGGTCCATGATAGCCACTGGAGTAGGGTTGGGGACTACAGTGAGGCTGGACAGGCCACACTGGCCGAACGAGTTCTCCCCCCACATGTGGACCCCGCCATCCTCGGTAAGCGCCCCGCTATGGAAACTGCCCGCTGCCACGGCGACCACGCGCTGGCCACTGAGAGCGCTCTCTAGGACAGGCTTCAGGGGGCCCACCTCCGACACCTGGCTCTGTTTCCATGGGAACTCACCGAAGCTGTACACCTGCCCGCCTAAATACACCACAACACAACATTCCAGTTATTAGACAAGAGGAGCTGTTAGAAATGATTGCCAGTAGTATGTGTACATAAGTAATTTTAAAAAACAAAGCAAAATAAATGTAATTATTTAATTTAATTATTTAATTATAGATCAAGTAGGCTAATCATAAATGTCATTATATCATTGCCATTATATCAAAGGCTGTCCATTGACTCTCACCCTCCACCAGTAGAACCCCATGGCGTGTTCCCAGGGCAGCCTGCAGCACAGGCCTGGACAGGAGCACTCTCTCTGGGGTGACACTATAGGAGTAGCCCTTCCAGGTGTGGAGTGACCCTCGCTCCCCTGAACTGTCCTCCTCACCAGAGCTGTAGAATACATACAGAAGTAGACAGTCAGTCAAACAGACAGACAGACATTGTTGACAAGTCATGTCTCAAGGATTCTGAACAACCACACTGATATAGCATACATTGTTTTTGAATTACCAAGATAAAACATGCCCTGGAACAGAAGTTATAGTAGCTAGCTAGAGAAACAACAAGAGCTTTGGGAGGGCATAGACTTCCACGAAAAATATTATTTGTTGTCATACGATGATCACATAACATTTTATTGACAACACCCTACCTATGGGCTTTACATACCTTTTCCTCTGGGACTCCATCACTGAGATTTATCCATGGCAATGCTGATGCATAGACTGGTGAAATTCAACTTGAAAAACTCCAAATCCGTTTCTAAATTCAGCCCTGTATCGAATACGGTAAACATTGGACACTTACAAAAATGACTAGCTAATGGTAACACTGCCTAACTGAATTGCATACAGACCCTACAGGTAGCTAGGGTGGCTTCAGAATAACCAGCACGAGTGACAGTACGCGAAAGCTTGTGCTGTTGTTGACAGGAGAGAGATTTTCTTTTCAAGGTTTACATGGCTAGCTGTCAATCATGTGGGAGTGAGGTAAACTAGCGAACACTGACCCCCCTATTTGAGTAGCCAGCTAACTAACGTTAGCAAGTTACTAGTAGCTATTTATTTGATGAAATACTATTTTCAGTCCATTAGCTAATGCGTTTGCTTGAAATGACGCAACTAGCTCGGAGGATCACGTCATAATTACTTAGAAGCCTTTGACAGTCTCAGTACTGTATTGACTTCGTTATAGTCTCCGTATAACTATCGTTAAATAGCAACTCGGAGCTGACATGTATCCTCCCACTTGCTTCTTGTACTGTAGCTACTAACCATGTATTATTTACAATCTGAGATACAATTGTCTTTCACTTACCGGTCCCCTGACCATATCAATTTTTTTCATAAACCTGTGAAATGTACAGCGACTGAGTCATGCAAGAGATTAGCTGGCTAGCTAATTGCTATCCTTTTTATTTTCGCTTTGTCGTTGTGACCACAAGTTGAACGGAAGCCGAGAGGCCTCAAAGCGTGCGTATTTTCTTGCCTTTCAAAAAAATAAATTATTACATCGATTCTGTCAAGTGGCTTAGCTTTGTTAGCTATCTATTTTGAAATACACCAGATATGGAATTCTGCTGTTTTACACTGTAATTTCCTATTTGATTAATGTGTGTCAATGTCAAGGTGAAAAACGGGTGCAGGTAGGAGCTATCTTTCTTTATCAGTGAAAAAAACATTATTTTATTATTATTATTATTTTAGAGTTAGAGTATGTGCTAACTTGTATCTATAGGTACAGTGCAGTCATATTTGAATGACTCTAAATACAAAATCTGGAGTGACTCTGACATACAGTGGGAAGAAAAAGTATGTGAACCCTTTAGAATTACCTGGATTTTTGCATAAATTGGTCTTCTAGCCATCGCCGCTCCACCTTTCATTTTCCATTTGTTTTGTCTGTGTAATAACACATAAACAATTATAATTGTTCATGTCTTTATTGAACACACCCTGTAAACATTCACATTCACATTCACCCTTGAATTTAATAACATTTTTTGTTGTTGAATTTTACCCCTTTTTCTCCCCCATTGTTAGTAGTATCTTGTTTCATTGCTACAACTCCCGTACGGGCTTGGAAGAGACAAAGGTTGAAAGTCATGCGTCCTCCGATACACAACCCAACCAAGCCGCACTGCTTCTTAACACAGCGCGCATCCAACCCGGAAGCCAGCCGTACCAATGTGTTGGAGGAAACATTGTGCACCTGGCAACCTTGGTTAGTGCACACTGCACCCGGCCCGCCACAGGAGTCACGCGATGAGACAAGGACATACCGGCCAAGCCCTCCCTCAGACGACGCTAGGCCAATTGTGCGTCACCCCACTGACCTCCCGGTCGCGGCTGGTTACGACAGAGCCTGGGCACGAACCCAGAGTCTCTGGTGGCACAGCTGGTGCTGCAGTAAGCGCCCTTAACCCGGGAGGCCCTGAACCTCAACCAAATGTTTTCTGTTGTTGCGAATCAGACCTGCACAATGGTCAGGCTAAATTTTGGACCATTCCACTTTACAAAACAGTTTCAGATCCACAATATTCTTGGGATGTCTGGTGTGAACCGCTCTCTTGAGGTCATGCCACAGCATCTCAATCGGGTTGAGGTCAGGACTGACTGGGCCACTCCAGAAGGCACATTTTTTTCTGTTCAAGCCATTCTGTTGTTGATTTACTTCTGTCGTTTGTGTTGTTGTCCTGTTGCATCACCTAACTTCTTTTGCACTTCAATTGGCAGACAGATAGCCTTACATTCTCCTGCAAAATGTCTTGATAAAGTTGGGAATTCGTTTTTCCATCGATGATAGCAAGCTGTCCAGGCCCTGAGGCAGTAAAGCAGCCCCAAACCATGATGCTCCCTCATAACACACTGTGTGCCCTCAAGTCCCTACTCCACCACTATCACCTATCTACAGTACTAAATCCATGTGTATGTATAGTGTGTGCGCGTGTGTCTGTGCCAGTGTGTGTGTGTTTTGCTTCACAGTCCCCGCTGTTCCATAAGGTCTGCTTTATAAATCTAATTTTACTGTTTGCGTCAGCTTCTTGATGTGGAATAGAGTTCCATGTAGTCATGGCTCTATGTAGTTGTCACGACTCCCACCGAAGTCGGTCCCTCTCCTTGTTCGGGTGGCGTTCGGCGGTCGACGTCCCCGGTCTTCTAGCCATCGCCGCTCCACCTTTCATTTTCCATTTGTTTTGTCTTGTTTTTCCGCACACCTGGTTTATATCCCCTCATTACTCTACGTGTATATTATCCTCTGTTCCCCCCATGTCTGTGTGTGTTATTGTTCGTTTCATTATGTGTGTGACTCTTCACGCTGGTTTTGCCCTAGGGTATGGGTGTACCCGTGGTTTTTGTATTTTGTGCCATTTTGTGTCATTTGTGCACATTCACTTTTTCCCTTGGGCCGGAGTGTTGTGACTCAGTTGCGTCTGGCTGTTTTCCTCTGCCTGAATAAAGTGTGCCTGTTCACTCATCTCTGCTCTCCTGCACCTGACTTCCTTCGACCAGTTGCGCACACTCTGACAGTAGTACTGTGTGCCTCCCATAGTCTGTTCTGGACTTGAGGACTGTGAAGAGACCTCTTGTGGCATGTCTTGTGGGGTATGCATGGGTGTCCGAGCTGTGTGCCAGTAGTTTAGGCAGACAGCTCGGTGCATTCAACATTTCAATACCTTTCATAAATAAAAGTAGTGTTGAAGTCAGTCTCTCCTCCACTTTCAGCCAGGAGAGATTGACATGCATATTATTCATATTAGCTCTCTGTGTACATCCAAGGGCCAGCCATGCTGCCTTATTCTGAGCCAATTGCCATTTTCCTAAGTCCTTTTTTATGGCACCTGACCACACGACTGAACAGTAGTCAAGGTATGACAAAACTAGGACCTGTAGGACCTGCCGTGTTGATAGTGTTGTTAAGAAGGCAGAGCATCGCTTTATTATAGACAGACTTCTCCCCATCTTAGCTACTGTTGTATCAACATGTTTTGACCATGACAGTTTACAATATCGTGTTACTCCAAGCAGTTAGTTTAGTCATCTCAACTTCCCCAATCTCCACATTATTTATTACAAGATTTAGTTGAGGTTTAGGGTTTAGTGAGTGTTTTGTTCCAAATACAATGCTTTAAGTTTTAGAAATATTTAGGGATAACTTATTCCTTGCCACCCACACTGAAACTAATTGCAGCTCTTTGTTGAGTGTTTCAGTAATTTCAGTCGCTGTAGTAGCTGACGTGTATAGTGTTGAGTCATCTGCATACATAGAAACTCTGGCTTTACTCAAAGTCAGTGGCATGTCGTTAGTAAAAATTGAAAAAAGCAAGGGGCCTAAACAGCTACACTGGGGAATTCCTGATTCTAACTGGATTATATTTGACAGGATTCCATTAAAGAACACCCTCTGTGTTCTGTTAGACAAGTAACTCTTTATCCACAGTATAGCAGGGGGTGTAAAGCCATAACACATACGTTTTTCCAGCAGCAGACTATGATCAATAATGTCAAAAGCTGCACTGAAGTCTAACAAGAGCCCCCACAATCGTTTTATCATCAATTTCTCTCAGCAAATCATCAGTCATTTGTGTAAGTGCTGTGCTTGTTGACTGTCCTTTCCTATGAGCATGCTGAAACTCTGTTGTCAGTTTGTTTACTGTAAAATAGCATTGTATCTGGTCAAACACAATTATTTCCAGAAGTTTACTAAGGGTTGGTAACAGGCTGATTGGTCGGCTATTTGAGCCAGTAAAGCTTCCCTCCAGGTCTGAGGGCACACGCTCTCTAGGAGGCTTAAATTGAAGATGTTGCAAACAGGAGTGGCATATTTCTGCTATTATCCTCAGTAATTTTCCATCTAGATTGTCAGACCCTGGTGGCTTGTCATTGTTGATAGAGAACAATATTTTTTTTCACCTCTTCCACACTGACTTTACGGAATTCAAAAGTACAATTCTTGTCTTTCATAATTTGGTCCGATATACTTGGATGTGTAGTGTCAGTGTTTGTTGCTGGCATGTCATCCCTAAGTTTGCTTATCTTGCCAATGAAAAAGTCATTAAAGTAGTTTGCAATATCAGTGGCTTTGTGATGAATGAGCCATCTGATTCAATAAATGAAGGAGCCGAGTTGGCTTTTTTACCCTAAATTTAATTTAAGGTGCCCCAAAGCTTTTTACTATCATTCTTTATATAATTTATCTTTGTTTCATAGTGTAGTTTATTTTTTTATTTTATTTAGTTTAGTCACATGATTTCTTAATTTGCAGTACGTTTGCCAATCAGTTGGGATGCCAGACTTAATTGCCATACCTTTCGCCTCATCCCTCTCAACCATCCTCATCAATCCAAGGGGATTTTAACCGTTTTTACAGTCATTTTCATAATGTGTGTGTGCTTATTAGTAACTGGAATAAGTCATTTCATAAATATGTCAAGTGCAGCGTCTGGTTGCTCCTCATTACACACCACAGACCAGCAAATATTCTTTACATCATCAACATATGAATCACTACAGAACTTATTCTATGACCTCTTATACACTATATTAGGCCCAGTCTTTGGAACTTTGGTTTTCCTAGATATGGCTAGTATATTGTGATCACTACATCCTATGGATTTGGATACTGCTTTAAAGCAAATATCTACACTGTCACGAAAGATGTGATCAATGCATGATTTAATTCCTGTGCTCTTTGTAACTACCCTGGTAGGTTGACTGACGACCCGATCCAGGTTGCAGGCACTGGTTACCGTTTGAAGTTTTTTCCTGAGGTGGCAGCTTGATTATAGCTAGTCAATATTTCAATCACCAAGAAAATAAGCATTTCACACATATTATCCAGATACTGACTGTTAGCACTTGGTGGGTCTATAGCAGCTTCCCACAAGAATAGGCTTTAAGTGAGGCAGATGAGCCTGTAGCCATATTACTTCAACAGTATTTAACATTCGATCGTCGCTAAGCTTTACAGGAATCTGGTTCTGAATATAGACTGCAACACCGCCTCCGTTGGCATTTCTGTCTTTTCGGGAGATGTTATAACCATGTATTTCTACCACTGTATTATCAAAGGTATTATCTTAGTGAGTTTCAGAGATAGTCAGAATCAGTGGCTTCTTCCATGGTGTCCTCCCATGAACACCATTCTTGTTTAGTGTTTTACGCATTGTAGACTCGTCAACAGAGATGTTAGCATCTTCCAGAGATTTCTATAAGTCTTTAGCTGACACTTTAGGATTCTTCCTGTTTGGCCCTGTCCGGGGGTATCATCGGATGGGGCCACAGTGTCTCCTGACCCCTCCTGTCTCAGCCTCCAGTATTTATGCTGCAGTAGTTTATGTGTCGGGCGGCTAGGGTCAGTTTGTTATATCTGGAGTACTTCTCCTGTCTTATCCGATGTCCTGTGTGAATTTAAGTATGCTTTCTCTAATTCTCTCTTTCTTTCTCTCTCTCGGGGACCTGAGCCCGCGGACCATGCCTCAGGACTACCTGGCATGATGACTCCTTGCTGTCCCCAGTCCACCTGGCCGTGCGGCTGCTCCAGTTTCAACATTTCTGCCTGCGGATATGGAACCCTGACCTGTTCACCGGACGTGCTACCTGTCCCAGACCTGCTGTAATCAACTCCCTGGAGACAGCAGGAGCGGTAGAGGTACTCCTAATGATCGGCTATGAAAAGCCAACTGACATTTACTCCTGAGGTGCTGACTTGCTGCACCCTCGACAACTACTGTGATTATTATTATCTGACCATGCTGGTCATTTATGAACATTTGAACATCTTGGCCATGTTCTGTTATAATCTCCACCCGGCACAGCCAGAAGAGGACAGGCCACTCCTCATAGCCTGGTTCCTCTCTAGGTTTCTTCCTAGCTTTTGTCCTTTCTAGGGAGTTTTTCCTAGCCACCGTGCTTCTACACCTGCATTGCTTTCTGTTTGGGGTTTTAGGCTGCGTTTCTGTGCAGCACTTTAAGATATCAGCTGATGTAAGAAGGGCTATATAAATCAATTTGATTTGATTTGACAATTTGTCTGTCCGTGGACTGACTTTTAGAGATACTTTTGTCACCCTTTCCAGCTTTATGCAAGGCAACAATTCTTAATCTTAGGTCTTCTGAAATCTCTTTTGTTTGAGGCATGGTTCACACCAGGCAATGCTTCTTGTGAATAGCAAACTCAAATTTTGTGAGTGTTTTTTATGGGTCAGGGCAGTTCTAACCAAAATCTCCAATCTCGTCTAATTGATTCGACTCCAGGTTAGTTGACTCCTGACTTCAATTAGCTTTTGGAGAAGTCATTAGCCTTGGGTTTCACATACTTTTTCCAACCTACACTGTGAATGTTTAAATGATGTATTCAATATAGACAAGAAAAATGCAATAATGTGTGTGTTATTAGTTTAAGCACACTGAGTTTGTCTATTGTTGTGACTTAGATGAAGATCAGATGAAATTGTATGTCAAAGTTATGCAGAAATCCAGGTAATTCCAAAGGGTTCACATACTTTTTCTTGCCACTGTATGGTTCATGAGGAGAAGATGATTGCAGATCATTTTGAGCATTAGTGTTACATATGCAATGAATGAGTTGTTCATAGTTTCCTTGTTTTTTCAGGTATCAAAACCAAATTCAGCACGGTTCATCTTAGGGACGTCCCCGATAGTGGTGACACATTTCAAGTCGATAGGCCGCTGTGGAGTAGATTTACAGTGGTTTAAATGGACACATAAAATCTGATTTTGGATTTGTTACTAACTCATTTGATGTGTTAATTGGTCCTATGGTTCATGAGAATAAGTTTTTCAAATGTTTAAAAATATAAATATTTTTGGCATATTTTAGCATTAGTTGCTAATATGCATCTGCTGTTATCGTGCGGCCATGTCTTTGGATATGTCAAATCTGATGTCTGAGTTATTGATAAATCAGGACATATCTTAACCAATCAAGCATTTTTCAAACTAAGTTAAGCGATGTACCATGGACCTACATTACCAAACTTGGTGTTCTTTGGACATATGGTTCGTGAGAATGTGTTTTTCAGGTTTTCCAAAATGTCCAAGATGGAGGAAAATCTATCCTAATGGACCTTACGGGTCCTTGAGGCAAATTTGTTCAGCGTGAGGAAAGACGCCTGTATTGCAAGTCTCGAGGTCAAACGGGTCGGCGAATATGAGGGTCTAAGTGAGACCACTGGCCAATCGGTGCCATTCTTTTTGACCAAGTTACTCACGGCCTCTAGTTTCTGTGTGCCGATTTAGATGTTGTTTTTTTAACCAATCTATGCTTGAGTTATTGGAATGAAGATGATCAAAAGCGTGGCTCACTTCTGCCCACAGCACACACACACATTAGTGACCCCTGAACACAATGCTCAAGCTCCAACCTTTCAAAACACACCAACAGCCCCGGCTCTCTCCTCCACTGAGAGCTCATTGGGCAGTGCCACCTATCTGACTCCGCTGATTGGCTATTGAATGTTGCCTCGCAGGCAGCAGAGGAACTGTCAGCAGGAGGGGACAGGGAGAAAGAAGGGAAAGAGAGAGAGAGGGAGGATACAGTGTAATATTGTGAGAGGGAGAGAGCAAAACAGAGAGAGTAATAGAGGAGGCAAGAGCACCTTCAGGCAAAAGGAGGAAGAAGAAAAAAGGGAAAGTAGGAAAATCCTGTCTGTGTTGCTAAAGCTGTTTTCGTCCGAGGTTGCTGAAGACAAGGAGGGGCTGTGACTGAGATGGGAGAGCTGCTGTAGCTGGGTCCAATTCTAAGGATGCTGGGGTGGAAGTGAGGTTCTATAGCGGTTCCACGGCAGTTCCACAGTACCACCAGGCAGGAACCAACGCTGGGATGCAGAACCTACGACAAGCAGCCACGGAGGCTTTCCATCGCCTGGGTGAGTATCAGTCAAACCTACCCTCCCTAGAAACAGTACCACACTGGCTCCAGTCCGGTTAGGGGATCGAGCAGTGTTTGCTCAAGCTTCCTCATACCCACAAACAGTATTTACAGAGTTCTCGTTGGTATTAACCTGCTATGCTTATTGTGTTCCATCTTTGTACTATGCCAGATTCCAGGATACACTGCATGGGGAATGTACTGTATGTTACCTAGGGAACACAATACCTAACTTGTTGGCAGGACAACTATCCTTACACACTCTACAGGTAATGACAGGCAGCAGCTTGTTAACAGGGTCTGGTGTTGTAGTGTGGTATGTTGCCGTGTTCCAGGGATGCGGGCACCCTTAGGGACTGGACTTTTCCAAGTGTCAGTAGCTTGGCACGGACTGGCAAGTTATACTGCTGATCTGCAGATACAGCTTGGAATCCCACAGCTCATTGAATAAAGCATAAAAATGCAAAGGGGCTGTTTTGCTCCCAAAGTGGGAGAGAAGACACGTGAGGGGTGACGTGATCACGAGGGGAGAGAGGAGAAGAGAGGAAGAGAGAGGAGGCAGCCCCAGCGGGAGCAGAGGGGTGATTTGCTCGCTAAGTGGGAGAGGAAAGGGGTGAGGAGAGAGGTGAAGGATGAGGTAAGAAGCAGAACATGTGTTTGTCTCACTGAGTGGGAGAGAAGACGAGAGAGGAGTGAGATGGTAACCCACATCTCCCCCAGGGTGGGTGCAGGTTGTCAGGGGGAGGGAAGGTAGACAGCTAAGGTATCAAGGTGCAGGTTGTCAGGGGGGGGGAAGGTAGAAAGCTAAGGTATCAAGGTGCAGGTTGTCAGGGGGAGGGAAGGTAGATAGCTAAGGCATCAAGGTGCAGGTTGTCAGGGGGAGGGAAGGTAGACAGCTAAGGCATCAAGGTGCAGGTTGTCAGGGGGAGGGAAGGTAGACAGCTAAGGCATCAAGGTGCAGGTTGTCAGGGGGAGGGAAGGTAGACAGCTAAGGCATCAAGGTGCAGGTTGTCAGGGGGAGGGAAGGTAGACAGCTAAGGCATCAAGGTGCAGGTTGTCAGGGGAGGGAAGGTAGACAGCTAAGGCATCAAGGTGCAGGTTGTCAGGGGGAGGGAAGGTAGACAGCTAAGGCATCAAGGTGCAGGTTGTCAGGGGGAGGGAAGGTAGACAGCTAAGGTATCAAGGTGCAGGTTGTCAGGGGGAGGGAAGGTAGACAGCTAAGGCATCAAGGTGCAGGTTGTCAGGGGGAGGGAAGGTAGACAGCTAAGGCATTAAGGTGCAGGTTGTCAGGGGGAGGGAAGGTAGACAGCTAAGGCATCAAGGTGCAGGTTGTCAGGGGGAGGGAAGGTAGACAGCTAAGGTATCAAGGTGCAGGTTGTCAGGGGGAGGGAAGGTAGACAGCTAAGGCATCAAGGTGCAGGTTGTCAGGGGGAGGGAAGGTAGACAGCTAAGGCATTAAGGTGCAGGTTGTCAGGGGGAGGGAAGGTAGACCGCTAAGGCATCAAGGTGCAGGTTGTCAGGGGGAGGGAAGGTAGACAGTGAAGACATCAAGGTGCAGGTTGTCAGGGGGAGGGAAGGTAGACAGCTAAGGCATCAAGGTGCAGGTTGTCAGGGGGAGGGAAGGTAGACAGCTAAGGCATCAAGGTGCAGGTTGTCAGGGGAGGGAAGGTAGACAGCTAAGGTATCAAGGTGCAGGTGGTTCCAGTTCCTAGGGGGGAGGTTGGTTGTCAGGGGGGATGGGTACTGGGTAGTTATAGTGCTGTTATACAGTCAGGGTAGTTATAATGTTATAGTGCTGTTAAACAGTCAGGGTAGTTATAATGTTATAGTGCTGTTATACAGTCAGGGTAGTTATAATGTTATAGTGCTGTTATACAGTCAGGGTAGTTATAATGTTATAGTGCTGTTATACAGTCAGGGTAGTTATAATGTTATAGAGCTGTTATACAGTCAGGGTAGTTATAGTGCTGTTATACAGTCAGGGTAGTTATAGTGCTGTTATACAGTCAGGGTAGTTATAATGTTATCGTGCTGTTATACAGTCAGGGTAGTTATAATGTTATAGAGCTGTTATACAGTCAGGGTAGTTATAGTGCTGTTATACAGTCAGGGTAGTTATAATGTTATAGAGCTGTTATACACTCAGGGGAGTTATAGTGCTGTTATACAGTCAGGGTAGTTATAATGTTATAGAGCTGTCATACAGTCAGGTTAGTTATAATGTTATAGTGTTGTTATACAGTCAGGTTAGTTATAATGTTATAGTGTTGTTATACAGTCAGGGTAATTATAATGTTATAGAGCTGTCATACAGTCAGGTTAGTTATAATGTTATAGTGTTGTTATACAGTCAGGTTAGTTATAATGTTATAGTGCTGTTATACAGTCAGGTTAGTTATAATGTTATAGTGTTGTTATACAGTCAGGTTAGTTATAATGTTATAGAGCTGTTATACACTCAGGGGAGTTATAGTGTTGTTATACAGTCAGGGTAATTATAATGTTATAGAGCTGTCATACAGTCAGGTTAGTTATAATGTTATAGTGTTGTTATACAGTCAGGTTAGTTATAATGTTATAGTGTTGTTATACAGTCAGGGTAATTATAATGTTATAGAGCTGTCATACAGTCAGGTTAGTTATAATGTTATAGTGTTGTTATACAGTCAGGTTAGTTATAATGTTATAGTGTTGTTATACAGTCAGGGTAATTATAATGTTATAGAGCTGTCATACAGTCAGGTTAGTTATAATGTTATAGTGTTGTTATACAGTCAGGGTAATTATAATGTTATAGAGCTGTCATACAGTCAGGTTAGTTATAATGTTATAGTGTTGTTATACAGTCAGGTTAGTTATAATGTTATAGTGCTGTTATACAGTCAGGTTAGTTATAATGTTATAGTGCTGTTATACAGTCAGGGTAGTTATAATGTTATAGTGTTGTTATACAGTCAGGGTGGTTATAATGTTATAGAGCTGTTATACAGTCAGGGTAGTTATAATGTTATAGTGCTGTTATACACTCAGGGTAGTTATAATGTTATAGAGCTGTTGTACAGTCAGGGTAGTTATAATGTTATAGAGCTGTTATACAGTCAGGGTAGTTATAATGTTATAGAGCTGTTATACACTCAGGGTAGTTATAATGTTATAGTGCTGTTATACAGTCAGGGTAGTTGTAATGTTATAGTGATGTTATACAGTCAGGGTAGTTATAATGTTATAGTGCTGTTATACAGTCAGGGTAGTTATAGTGCTGTTATACAGTCAGGGTAGTTATAGTGCTGTTATAATATAATAATAATATAATAATATATGCCATTTAGCTGACGCTTTTACCCTGGCGTTACAAGCGCCATGCTCTACCAACTGAGCCACAGAAGGACCTACAGTCAGGGTAGTTATAATGTTATAGAGCTGTTATACAGTCAGGGTAGTTATAGTGCTGTTATACAGTCAGGGTAGTTATAATGTTATAGAGCTGTTATACAGTCAGGGTAGTTATAGTGCTGTTATACAGTCAGGGTAGTTATAATGTTATAGTGATGTTATACAGTCAGGGTAGTAATAGTGCTGTTATACAGTCTGGGTAGTTATAAAGTTATAGAGCTGTTATACAGTCAGGGTAGTTATAATGCTATAGAGCTGTTATACAGTCAGGGTAGTTATAATGTTATAGAGCTGTTATACAGTCAGGGTAGTTATAGTGCTGTTATACAGTCAGGGTAGTTATAGTGCTGTTATAATATAATAATAATATAATAATATATGCCATTTAGCTGACGCTTTTATCCAAAGCGACTTACAGTCATGTGTGCATACATTCTACGTATGGGTGGTCCCGGGAATCGAACCCACTACCCTGGCGTTACAAGCGCCATGCTCTACCAACTGAGCCACAGAAGGACCTACAGTCAGGGTAGTTATAATGTTATAGAGCTGTTATACAGTCAGGGTAGTTATAGTGCTGTTATACAGTCAGGGTAGTTATAATGTTATAGAGCTGTTATACAGTCAGGGTAGTTATAGTGCTGTTATACAGTCAGGGTAGTTATAATGTTATAGTGATGTTATACAGTCAGGGTAGTAATAGTGCTGTTATACAGTCTGGGTAGTTATAAAGTTATAGAGCTGTTATACAGTCAGGGTAGTTATAATGCTATAGAGCTGTTATACAGTCAGGGTAGTTATAATGTTATAGAGCTGTTATACAGTCAGGGTAGTTATAATGTTATAGAGCTGTTATACAGTCAGGGTAGTTATAATGTTATAGAGCTGTTATACAGTCAGGGTAGTTATAGAGCTGTTATACAGTCAGGGTAGTTATAGAGCTGTTATACAGTCAGGGTAGTTATAATGTTATAGAGCTGGGGAAGCAGGATGGTGGTGGTTCTGTAGACAGAGATGAATAATGCATCACTCTCACAGCTGCAGTTTAAACAAAATAAAGTAAGTGCTCTGTAGTCCACTAAAAAACTCAGGGCAAATCTGTAAGGGGTCACTGCCAATTCAAATGCAATGGCACGTCCACTAACCAGTTTCCACCACATTGGTTGTGTCTTGTTCGAATCAGAACTGCGCTAAGTGATTTTGTTATCGTACACAGACGATATTCCTCCTCTCTATTGTCCTGTCAGTTTGAACAAGGAAACTGTTGTTTCCTGTGATCTGAAGAGACTCGGATGAGTGTTGCACATTTCTATCAGAGAGAGAACAGCTGTACTGCTCAGCTGCTTGGCCTGGGAGCATAACTCACAGGGTGTCCAAACGAGCGCCTATCTCTAGGCTATTCAGAGACGCTGATAGTATGTCTGAACACTAGGCTGCTAGTACACTGCTTCTGCACATGATTGCATGTTTACTCGTGTCTTGAATCATTACGTACTTGTGCTATTTTCCATGTATCCCACACAACACAGTATGATAGTATGCCAGAGGTAAGATTACAGAGGACAGGACTGGCTAAGACTGGCTACGAGGGACACGCCACAGGGCATTCCAATTCCAATATAGCTCAGAGGAAATAGTATAAGAGCATCAATGACACATCGACTCCCCCCAAAAATGCCTCAACCTCAATTCATTGAGGAGTGGGTACTTGAAGAATCCAATCTGTGTGTGTGTGTGTGCTTTTTCAGCTTCGCTCTCTCTCTCTCACTCTGACACATCTCATCCCCTCCTCAATACCCCCACTCCCCCCTGGGTGAGTTGCACAATAGACAAAGTTGCACTTTTTTTCGACACCCCTCAAGCTGTACCTGTGTAGTGCCCATTTGTGTGATGTCTATCTGTGTGTGACTGTCTGGTAGACTTGGCTGGAAGGCTACAGCGGCTCGGTCCGTTCAACATATGCCTGCCTGAGCCCCCCAGGCTGCTCCCAGTGGGTAGTGGATTAACAAGCTGCCTGGAAGCTGCCTGCCATCCTGTGACAAGTGTCCACCTCCAACAGCTACGGCCCACTCCGCTCTGCTCTGTTCTGCCTCAGGAATACTGATGAGGGCTATCTGTATGTACGGGTCTGTATGAGGGCGAGATGGAGGGATGGGAATGGAGGGAGGAGGGTAGGTGGTGAATGGTGGGCTCGGCGTGTGATGGAGCATGAGTGACTGTCTCTCCGTGCCTCCATAAATAACCCTGACGTGCTGTACCAAGGCAGAGCTAGTGGCTATAATATAATATCCTAATATCCTAACCTACTTTTCCCCCTTTTTCTCCCCAATTGGTAGTTACAGTCTTGTCCCAACGCTGCAACTCCCTTTCGGACTCGGGTCAGGTGAAGGTCGAGAGTCACGCGTCTTCCGAAACACGACCCTGCCAAGCCGAACTGCTTCTTGACACACTGCTCGCTTAACCCGGAAGCCAGCCGCATCAATGTGTCGGAGGAAACGCCAAACAGGCAACCGTGGTCAGCTTGCAGGCGCCCGGCCCGCCACCAGGAGTTGCTAGAGCGCGATGGGACAAGGACATCCCGGTCGGCCAAACCTTCCCCTTACCTGAACGACGCTGGGACAATTGTGTGCTGCCTCATGGATCTCCCGGTCACGGCTGGCTGTGACACGGCCCGAGATCGAACCCGGGTCTGTAGTGACTCCTCAAGAACTGCGATGCAGTACCTTAGACCGCTGCACCACTCGGGAGACCTCCGTTCTAGGGATTCTATTTCTATGGTAGCTACTTTACCTCACCTTAGTCCAATGCCCTTCAGTCAGAGTCATACCAGAACGTCCCTACCCCAGGATGGCTGCACATACTGCAGAGATCGTGACCTCCATTTTCTGGTTGGCATTCCTAATTTCTACCCAATCTAATTATAGCTTGACTTTGTCGATGGCTGCACATGCTGAGCCAAGAGGAGTTTTAGTTAGTTGGAAAAGGCAATGTGCCAGCTGTACTGTATTCTTCCAAGACAAATATATTTAGACTGAAACATGTTTGTATGAGTTTAATTACCCAATGTGTCAATTTATAGATGTGGCTTTTATATGAACAACAACATACATTTATACCCTCAATAATTTCCCATATCAAATTGGTTGTTGACAAACAATTATAGCTTTATATTACATTATCTTTTCCTGTTTAAATACTATACAGTGTTGCAAAAAAAGTATTTAATCAGCCACCAATTGTGCAAGTTCTCCCACTTAAAAAGATGATAGAGGCCTGTAATTTTCATCATAGGTACACTTCCACTATGACAGACAAAATGAGAAAAATAATCCAGAAAATCACATTGTAGGAGTTTTTATGAATTTATTTGCAAATTATGGTGGAAAATAAGTATTTGGTCACCTACAAACAAGCAAGATTTCTGGCTCTCACAGACCTGTAACTTCTTCTTTAAGAGGCTCCTCTGTCCTCCACTCGTTACCTGTATTAATGGCACCTGTTTGAACTTGATATCAGTATAAAAGACACCTGTCCACAACCTCAAACAGTCACACTCCTAACTCCACTATGGCCAAGACCAAAGAGCTGTCAAAGGACACCAGAAACAAAATTGTAGACCTGCACCAGGCGGGGTTGACTGAATCTGCAATAGGTAAGCAGCTTGGTTTGAAGAAATCAACTGTGGGAGCAATTATTAGGAAATGGAAGACATATAAGACCACTGATAATCTCCCTCGATCTGGGGCTCCACGCAAGATCTCACCCCGTGGGGTCAGAATTATCACAAGAACGGTGAGCAAAAATCCCAGAACCACACGGGGGGACCTAGTGAATGACCTGCAGAGAGCTGGGGGTGGAAACATCATGCTTTGAGGCTGTTTTTCTGCAAAAGGACCAGGACGGCTGATCCGTGTAAAGGAAAGAATGAATGGGGCCATGTATCGTGAGATTTTGAGTGAAAACTTCCTTCCATCAGCAAGGGCATTGAAGATGAAACGTGGCTGGGTCTTTCAGCATGACAATGATCCCAAACACACCACCCGGGGCAACGAAGGAGTGGCTTCGGAAGAAGCATTTCAAGGTCCTGGAGTGGCCTAGCCAGTCTCCAGATCTCAACCCCATAGAAAATCTTTGGAGGCAGTTGAAAGTCCATGTTTCCCAGCAACAGCCCCAAAACATCACTGCTCTAGAGGAGATCTGCATGGAGGAATGGGCCAAAATACCAGCAACAGTGTGTGAAAATCTTGTGAAGACTTACAGAAAGGTTTGACCTCTGTCTTTGCCAACAAAGGGCATATAACAAAGTATTGAGATAAACTTTTGTTATTGACCAAGTACTTATTTTCCACCATAATTTGCTAATAAATTCCTACAATGTGATTTTCTGGATTTTTTTTTTACAGGCCTCTCTCACCTTTTTAAGTGGGAGAACTTGCACAATTGGTGGCTGACTAAATACTTTTTTTGCCTCACTGTATGTGTTGCTATACAAGGAAAAAGGCTATCTGTAAAGCCTATTGTTATTAAAGTCAAGCAGCCCTAATGGTAATGTCTTGTCTGGATGGGTACAGTGAAGCCATCCCATTTAGAAGATAAGGAGCAGTCATGTTCCTGCAAACGTTGACTGTCACTTATGAGAACGAGTTACTGACCCAGACTCCTCTCGAAGTTCTCTCTCTCTCTCTCTCTCTGTCTTTGTATCAATTCAATTCAATTCAATTCAATTCAAGGGCTTTATTGGCATGGGAAACATGTGTTAACATTGCCAAAGCAAGTGAGGTAGACAACATACAAAGTGAATATATAAAGTGAAAAACAACAAAAATTAACAGTAAACATTACACATACAGAAGTTTCAAAACAGTAAAGACATTACAAATGTCATATTATATATATATATACAATGTACAAATAGTTAAAGGACACAAGATAAAATTAATAAGCATAAATATGGGTTGTATTTACAATGGTGTTTGTTCTTCACTGGTTGCCCTTTTCTTGTGGCAACAGGTCACAAATATTTCTGCTGTGATGGCACACTGTGGAATTTCACCCAAAAGATATGGGAGTTTTTCAAAATTGGATTTGTTTTCGAATTCTTTGTGGATCTGTGTAATCTGGGGGAAATATGTCTCTCTAATATGGTCATACATTGGGCAGGAGGTTAGGAAGTGCAGCTCAGTTTCCACCTCTTTTTGTGGGCAGTGAGCACATAGCCTGTCTTCTCTTGAGAGCCATGTCTGCCTACGGCGGCCTTTCTCAATAGCAAGGCTATGCTCACTGAGTCTGTACATAGTCAAAGCTTTCCTTAATTTTGGGTCAGTCACAGTGGGCAGGTATTCTGCCGCTGTGTACTCTCTGTGTAGGGCCAAATAGCATTCTAGTTTGCTCTGTTTTTTTGTTAATTCTTTCCAATGTGTTAAGTAATTATCTTTTTGTTTTCTCATGATTTGGTTGGGTCTAATTGTGCTGTTGTCCTGGGGCTCTGTAGGGTGTGTTTGTGTTTGTGAACAGAGCTCCAGGACCAGCTTGCTTAGGGGACTCTTCTCCAGGTTCATCTCTCTGTAGGTGATGGCTTGGTTATGGAAGGTTTGTGAATCGCTTCCTTTTAGGTGGTTGTAGAATTTAACGGCTCTTTTCTGGATTTTGATAATTAGTGGGTATCGGCCTAATTCTGCTCTGCATGCATTATTTGGTGTTTTACGTTGTACACGGAGGATATTTTTGCAGAATTCTGCGTGCAGAGTCTCAATTTGGTGTTTGTCCCATTTTGTGAAGTCTTGGTTGGTGAGCGGACCCCAGACCTCACAACCATAAAGGGCAATGGGCTCTATGACTGATTCAAGTCTTTTTAGCCAAATCCTAATTGGTATGTTGAAATTTATGTTTCTTTTGATGGCATAGAATGCCCTTCTTGCCTTGTCTCTCAGATCGTTCACAGCTTTGTGGAAGTTACCTGTGGCGCTGATGTTTAGGCCAAGGTATGTATAGTTTTTTGTGTGCTCTAGGGCAACAGTGTCTAGATGGAATTTGTATTTGTGGTCCTGGTGACTGGACCTTTTTTGGAACACCATTATTTTGGTCTTACTGAGATTTACTGTCAGGGCCCAGGTCTGACAGAATCTGTGCATAAGATCTAGGTGCTGCTGTAGGCCTTCCTTGGTTGGTGACAGAAGCACCAGATCATCAGCAAACAGCTGACATTTGACTTCGGATTCTAGCAGGGGGAGGCCGGGTGCTGCAGACTTTTCTAGTGCCCGCGCCAATTCGTTGATATATATGTTGAAGAGGGTGGGGCTTAAGCTGCATCCCTGTCTAACCCCACCACCCTGTGTGAAGAAATGTGTGAAATGTGTATCTCTTTCTTTCTGTCTCTCTCCCCTTCTGTCTGAGTCTCTGTATCTCTCTGTGTCTCTCTGTGTCTTTCTCCAAGTCCCTCTGTGTCCCTGTCTCTTCGAGTCTCTCTTCAAGTCTCTCTGTGTCTCTGTCTCTGTCTCTCTGTGTCGCTCTCTCTCTGTCTCTCTGTGTCTCTCGCTGTCTCTCTGTCTTTCTCTGTGTCTCTGTCTCTCTCTCCAAGTCTCTCTCTGTCCGTGTCTCTCTCCAAGTCTGTGTATCTCTCTCTCTGTCTCTCTGTCACTGTCTCTCTGTCTCTGTCTGTCTCTCTGTATCTCTCTCAAGTCTCTCTCTGTCTCTCTGTCTGTCCGTGTCTCGCTGTCTCTCTCTCCAAGTCTCTCTCTGTCTCTCTCTCCCTCTCTGTCTCTCTCTCCAAGTCTCTCTCTGTCTCTCTCTCCCTCTCTGTCTCTCTCTCCAAGTCTCTCTCTGTCTGTCCGTGTCTCTCTCCAAGTCTGTGTATCTCTCTTCTCTGTCTCTCTGTCACTGTCTCTCTGTCTCTCTCTGTCTCTCTGTATCTCTCTCCAAGTCTCTCTTTGTCTCTATCTCCAAGTCTCTCTCTGTCTCTCTGTCTCTCTCTGTCTCTCTCTCTCTCCAAGTATCTCTCTCTCCCTGTCTCTCTCTGTCTCTCTCTCCAAGTCTATCTCTGTCTCTCTCTCTCCAAGTCTCTCTCTGTCTCTCTCTCCAAGTCTCTCTCTGTCTGTCCGTGTCTCCCTCCATGTCTCTCTCTGTCTGTGCGTGTCTCTCTCTCCAAGTCTCTCTCTGTCTCTCTGTCTCTCTCTCCCTCTACAAGTCTCTCTCTGTCTCTCTTTCTGTCCGTGTCTCTCTCTGTCTCTCTCTCCAAATCTCTCTTTGTCTCTCTGTCACTCTCTCCAAGTTTCTCTCTGTCTCTCTGTCTGTCCGTGTCTTTCTCCAAGTCTCTCTCTGTCTCTCACTGTCTCACACTCCCCAACTTATATCAACATCATCACTCACGTCACACACTCACATTTCCATCTCTTCCCCCTGTCACTCATCCTCTTCCTCTCCCTCCTCCTCCTCTCTTTCCTTCCCTGCTCCACTCCTCTCTCATTTGACTTCTCTGCTCCACTTTTCACATTCCATTAGAATCTCTCAACTACAGAATTTTACCACAATGGACTTAACGTTCAATGTTATCTTCAGCTGAATTCTTATAAAGCAACGATAGCAGAAGTAGACATTGTAGCATCCTTGTAACACAGGACCTTAAAGTTTATGGTTTGGTCCAGGTGGTTTGGTCCAAATGTTGTTTCCATGTGTTCCAACCATGTCTTCTATCCAAGTGTTCTATCATAGTGTTCTAGCCAAGTGTTCCAACCATGTGTTCTATCCAAGTGTTCTATCATAGTGTTCTAACCATGTGTTCCAACCATGTGTTCTATCCAAGTGTTCTATCATAGTGTTCTAACCATGTGTTCCAACCATGTGTTCTATCCAAGTGTTCTATCATAGTGTTCTAACCAGTGTTCTATCCAAGTGTTCTATCATAGTGTTCTAACCAGTGTTCTATCCAAGTGTTCTATCATAGTGTTCTAACCAGTGTTCTATCATAGTGTTCTAACCAGTGTTCTATCCAAGTGTTCTATCATAGTGTTCCAACCAGTGTTCTATCCAAGTTTTCTATCATAGTGTTCTAACCAGTGTTCTATCCAAGTGTTCTATCATAGTGTTCTAACCAGTGTTCTATCCAAGTGTTCTATCATAGTGTTCTAACCAGTGTTCTATCATAGTGTTCTAACCAGTGTTCTATCCAAGTGTTCTATCAGTGTTCTATCCAAGTGTTCTATCATAGTGTTCTAACCAGTGTTCTTAACAAGTGTTCTATCATAAGTTCTAACAAGTGTTCTATCCAGGTGTTCTATCATAGTGTTCTAACCAGTGTTCTATCCAAGTGTTCTTAACAAGTGTTCACTCTTTCTGTCTTTTGTTCCTGGCAGGTCTGAAGCAAAGACAGCTGGGATATGAGGAGGTAAGATACCCTATGTTATTGTCTGTGACTGAAACACTTACGAAATACTATTTTTAAGGGTCAGATTCGACTATGTATCACAAGAGTTTTAGACAGTTAGACAAACTTTGTTGTTCCCTCTCTCTGGTTCTCTCTGGCGTCCTCCGACCCTCCTGGGGAGAGAGAATATATAGAATAGTCAACACTGCCCCCTGCTGAGAAGAGTGGGTGGAGGAGATGGAGGGAGGGGCTGTAGATACACACACACACACACACACACTCCACCACCACCACCACTCAGCGTTGCTCCCGCTGTCACGTTGAAGTTGGAGAGGCATTTCATTTCAAGGGCCATTAAGTCCTGTCTCCTCCCCATAGCGGAAAGAGCACAGTCAGATTCGACATTCTACGTCTCTGAAAAGAAAGCGAGACAAAAATAGCCTTGTCTCCCCTCTGAGCTCTACATCCTAGCCTGCCCTGCCCTGTCCTCGACTACTAAAACAGTAATTACACTCTTTATGGAGCTAATTCCCATTTGATGCTGCTCTACATGGACCACTCAGCACTCACAGAAAGCATCATTATGTGGTGGTACTAATTGCCCTGTGTCCTCCAAAACCTGCACAGAAATGTTATGTATGCAGTTAAGAAAATGTTTTCAGGGGATGGAAAATGGGGGAAATAGACCACATACAGTAAAAGCTGCTCGTGGTTCAGATTGGCAGGTTATGGCGACTCTGTGGGAGACTGTTTTCACCCGCTGGTCTCTCCCCTCACACGCAGTCCCTCTCAGTCCTCACACCTCGCCCTCGTACAGGCTGGGAATGGGTCTGGAGCTAGATTGTGTTAGGCCTCAAACTGTGTTTTCGGGCACGCCGAGACTTTCTGGAGGGGTGGATGAGCAATGAGCGATGGCGGTTGAGGGATAATGGAGGAATTCTATCAATCACTCACTGTATTGTATTCGGAATGCCCCATGCAAATATTTGGGATTCCATTCAAATAAATACCAGAGAAGAAGACAGGAGAGAAGCCTCCGGTGGTGTGTAGAGGAAAAGAGACAGAACCCCTTCCCCCCTCCACCAACCCCTAAATGGAACAGAAATAGAATGTTAATTCGTATATAAAACACTCAAATTAGATTTCCCTCCATGAGTTCCACTCTGTCCCCTTCCCTTTTTGCGTCTCTCTTCACACACAAACACACACACACACACACACACACACACACACACACACACACACACACACACACACACACACACACACACACACACACACACACACACACACACACACACACACACACACACACACACACACACACACGCACGCGCGCGAGACACACTTGTCGTCTCTTCTTCAGCTTGTGCTGACTTGAATGTACACTCTTGTTCAAATTAGGTCGAGTACCATGGTGTTTGCGTTTATCTGCTACTGGGATAGGGAGGGGGTCATGGGACTGTACTCCTGGAGCCAGACTCATGCATGTCATATGAGATTCAGGGCCAACCCACCGCACTGAAAACAGGAAAGAAAGAGAGACCGAGAGAGGGAAGGAGTGTGAGGAGTGATGAAAGTGCTTAGAAAGTGAGAGAGGAGGGAGAGGAAGATTTGAAGATTGGAGATGGAGGGTCAGGGCCACAGCTACTCTGTGTGCCCGGAGTTGCTGCTGGTGCTGTGTTGTGGTCGAAGAAGATGGAGAAAGAGGGGAGAAAGAGGAGAAGGAGGGGGAGGGAGGATGAGCAAGAGGAGGAGGGAATGGAGGAGCCCCCATCTCCCCAGAGCAGGAGTGTCACGTCCATACCGTCTGCTGAGGTAGCAGTTAGCGTGTGTGTGTGTGTGTGTGTGTGTGTGTGTGTGTGTGTGTGTGTGTGTGTGTGTGTGTGTGTGTGTGTGTGTGTGTGTGTGTGTGTGTGTGTGTGCGTGGTGCGTGCGTGCGTGCGTGTGTCTGATTCTGCAGGCTTGGTTAGGGTGACGGCTGGTGCCACTGTGTTATTACTGTCAGTGTCCTTGGATTATCACACCAACACTGAGTGTCACATGATGTCAATGTTGTCGTGACTTTAAGGATCTCTCTCTGTCTGTCAGTGTGCCCTGTGCACACACACCAATTAAGTTCAATGAAATGCTCCTGACGGGGAATTGTCTCTTGGGGAAAACGCTCCTACCTCTGCATTGACAGTAACCTTTTCTCTCAGGGAATTCCCCTTTGTTTTTATGCCAAAGTTGTGAACCAAGCTGGTGGGTAATGTATTCTAGCTGACTAGCTGCAAGATGGCCAGTTACGATAATAGAGGTGTCATCACAACAGTGGGCTGCCTGTCTCTCTTGGCCTTTTCTCTCCGCCCACGCCTGTCCACAACATTCAGAGAATCCACAACACACATTCTGCCGTGTCTAACGAATGTATTTTTTGGAAAAAGGTGCTGTCGACAGGAACAGAGGAAAGCAATTCAATTGAGTAGCGTAGCGGTGGTGAGGTGATGGATGACGCTCTCTCTCTCTCTCTCTCTCTCTCTCTCTCTGTCTCTCTCTCTGTCTCTCTCTCGCTCTCTCTCTCTCTCTCTCTCTCGCTCTCTCTCTCTCTCTCGCTCTCTCG